>NC_085140.1:177720120-178006518 GCF_024139115.2 Armigeres subalbatus | reverse complement strand
AGTTACGTATTGCTTTTTTGTGTACTTTGTAGCCAAAATCAGATCTGAGCGAATGAGTCTGAATAAATAATTAAATAAATAATTGTTATTTTCATTATATCATTAGAAAATATCAATTAAATTAATATATCATCATTTTCTTGCTCAGAATCATTGAGCTATATTATTTCATAGGGAATTTGGGCAAAAGGTAAGAAAAGAGTACCCATCACCTCCTATCTATGATCACATCAAGACTATAACATATGACTATTCTCGTCTAGTTGTGCTATCGGGTATGGTTCGGAAATGTTTAGCATCGGTGCTATTCAAAAGTTTTGTAAAATCGTTTTTACACAATAAATAACAAAATAAAACATTTGTGAAACGATTTATTTCATTGATTTTGTTCGCCAAACATTTGTCAACATCTGTTCAACACTTTGAGACATAATATCAACACTTATCTGTAAATATTACTATTTTTACAGAATACATGAAAATTACACATAAAATGCACTTTGATGCTTATTTGACCCCAAAATCCTTAAATTTCCAACTTTACCAACAAAATATATTTAGTGCTCCTTCGCATCCACAGAAGAGATAAACACAATTTTAGAACAATGTCTTAAAGATAAAATGACAAATAGTTTGGAAACTCGCGATATGTGGGGCAATAGGGCAAAACGAGCTCAATAACTACACAGAAGCGTCATGAAACAGCACTCACTGAATTCTTTGCAAAATTCCTTCGAATAAGCTCTTGATCTCTTCTGTAAGTTGTTCGTGAAGAAAGTTATCAATTTTTTCCACCTTTGAAATCGGATTTGCCATTGTGGGTCAAATGAGGTGAGAATGGGTCACTGTTTCAACCTCTTAGCCTGTAGATTGGATTGAATGCATTCAGGGCAAGTAGATTAAAATATAAGAGACCTTTTCGAACGATTTTGCTCTTCGACCTCCTGACTGCCGGTGAAAGCGATGACCCATTCTCAACATTTAAAACATTTTTTTTGTTGGGATTTGAATTTATATGAGTCTGGTGTAAACTCAATGATTATTCGCATATATAATAAATAGGGAATTTCTGAGGCTTTACAAAGCTAAAGAACACATTATTGAACTACTTTGTAACATTAGTAAAATTAAACTTGCAAATTGGTATTGACTCGAAAAGTTTCACCGCGGAATTGTACATTATCCGCGGAATGGTATACCGCCAAATAATATAAACTGCGAAATGTTATACTCGCGATATGATACTGAACGCGAACTGGTAGACCGCGAACTGGTACACCGCGAAATGGTTAACTGCGGAATGTTTTACCGCGAAATGTCGTACAATCGTTTCATCACCCTTCCATTGTAGAGCATTTTCCTCGTGTCAATAATGTGAAAACATTGCTTACTGATGCTACAATCGCTGTTAGCAATCTTACCCCATATGATTTGTCTTGCCCCGCTTTCCTATACCTGCAATATTTTGTATATCGTAGAATATCGCTATCAAGTTGAAAACCTGAAATGGGGACTATCGAAGTTCGATTTTTCGCAATCCGTACGTTAAACCCTAATTAGACTAGCACGCCACTAGCGAACTTAGGGTTTAACGTACGGATTACGAGAAAATCCAACTTCGCTAGTCCCGTATTCCGGTTTTCAACTTAATCGAGTATACTATATAATAAAACAACTTAACAATTTTTCTAAATAAAAGAGTTAAAACTTACTTAAACCTTCGTATAATTAAAATAAATATTATTATTAATTTTGCATAAACAAATGCATAATAGATAGTGAAACGATAGGTTAAAATCGGTAGGAACTCGCAGTTTTAGCGTACAGATAAATATAATTTTCATCGCGCAAAATACCCACTTGTTTAAGAATTGAAATATTAGGGGTTGGTATTCATTAACTACGTACCGCTTCATTGTTAATACGATTTCTACTAGACGAAACCAACTAAGAACTCGATACGTAATACAATGATGATCAATTTACGTTCTCCTACTCATTGATGAAAAATGTCATTTGTGTCGTTTGACTACATCGCGCAATTTTCAAAAGTCATTTTCAATTCATGATTTTGAGACATTTATATAAACCTGAAATGTACGGTTGAGAGTCAATTCATGTCAAAATTTAATGTCATGACATTTCGTGGATTCGGATTGGTTTGCTATCATGGCCCAACTTTATATATAAAGGAACAGATCGTCATATTCATATCGTTCGCTATAAATAAATTACTCAAATTAAAGACTGATGTGTTCACATGTGCTGAATCGCTTTTCGATGCCATAATTCAAGCTGTTCTATAAGTATAAGTATAGTTTCCATATGCTGTAATACAACAGAAGCTGAAAAATAAAGCTAGATGATCTCTTTCGTTTTAAACCATCAAACAGTGATAAAGTCATTTTTGACTGTTCTTCGCATGTCTCGTATAACTTATTATATAGTGTGAACGCCGTATTAGAGTAAGTTATCTGATTGTTCAAGCGTTATATACTGATTCATTAAATATCTTGAACTGGAATTGACTTCCGAAAAAGTTATGATAAATTAGTCAAATGACTAAAAATATATTTTCATCATTCTCCTACTTTTGGTATATCATGCTATGAAACAGGAGGAAATATTTACATTAGTGGGATAATTAATTTATTTGGGGTGGAAAGACGATGTCTCTACTAGTAATTGTTTTGATTATGGTTTATTCACAAGAACTTTCGCTTCGTACATTTTGACTTCACTAACTTGAAGCGACGCCTCTAAGGAATGATTAAATTTTGAATGAGCCTTAAACCAAATTAAATAATCTAAAGCTAGACTCTTCGTCGATAGTCAGTTTCATTCATTCATGCCATTTTCATTCTACTGAAAACATATTTTATTCATTTTTGAACTATAGGCTCAAGATCATAAAAAGGATCGAACGTTTGTCTGTCTAGTTTTTGTATCGTTTCGCTTAATATCCATTTAACAGCTTCGTCTATTGAGTGGTCGTTAGTTTCAAAGAAACCGATTGTAAAAAAACTCGCTACACACACTCGGCTTCGGTTGCTCTAAAGTTCAATCATGCATCTTGTCGAACTCGGATCTTTAGTCTCAGTTTGTCGCTTCAATCGCTTATTCAAGGTATGAGTTCCGCCAGATTCGCGAGGTTTTTCTGTTGCATACTTTGGCTTGACACACAGCCACTCTCGACTAGGACGTAATCCTGACCAGTTAGCGTTACTGGTCCCAGCGGGATCACTAGGAACAAATACGGTAGTATGTTTGAGTGCATTCACCCCGTACCACGTCGCACTCAGATGATCTAGGGAAAAGAGGAAAAACAGATAGATTAGCGTAAAACACACAAACAAGCGTGAGATCGTAGTTGGACCCATGTTCGTACAGAAGCGGCGGACGTAAGGTAATAATTTTATATGGTGATTAAGCTACAAAACATAATACAAGGGAGACTGATTTGCACTGCTTCAGACAAAAAGAAAATCATAGTATTTAACATGAAACAGCATTAACCAAATTATTATTACATTTTATAAAAATCTATTGTCAATAGGTTTCAGATTTTTTGTAGTTTGAATTTGTAGATCGGCGGCAGTGTATAATTTATTACTTTTGCCTTTCTCAGCAAACACAATTGTACGAAAGGCTATCATTTTACTCCGAAAACGAACTTTTTCATATGTAAGTCTCGGAGTATATACCAATCGACTTAGCTCTACAAGTTGAGCAAATGTGTGCATGTATGCGTGTGAACAATAGCAAAACTTTAAAACACTTCTCATGTAATCCTTAACCGATTTTATCGCAACTAGTTGCATTCGACAAGGTTAAAACCTAGTTGATCACTATTGAATTTGAACGATCGACCGTAATGCGGTATTTTTATTTAAAGCCCTGCCGAGAAATGGCAGATGGCCATACTGGTGGAGTCCCGATATTGCGGCAACCTGCCTCAAGGCTTGACGAAGGATGCAACGTGCCCGCACCGAGGATGAAAGAGCGGGCCGCAGTGAAGTGTTTCGAGCTGCGAAACCAAGACCAAAGGGAGCTCATCACCCACTGAACGGTCCCCGGATAGGTTGGCGAGGATTATCGAGGTACTATTCCGTCTCGAGCCACAAGTCCTGGTCTCCTGCACCACAAGGCAATATGGGTGCGGCCGAATGGTGCTCCGGTGACGAACGAAGAGTTACTGCGGTGGCCAAATCTGGTAACGAACAAAGCTCCAGGGCCTGATGGAGTTCCGAACAGCGCTCTCGCAGCAATCAAAGGAACCCGAACATGTTCATTGTTCAGGCTAGCTATGCAATATGCCTAGAGTGTAAATTCCCGAAAGATGGAAAAGACAGAAACTTGTGTTGTTGCCAGGTGCCGCCGTGACCCATCGGCGCATAGACCAATCTGCCTTATAAACACGACGGGCAAGTTGAGAGGATCATCCTCAACAGGCTGACCTGTACTTAGAGGGTACGAACGGCCTGTTCAACCAGTTCGGTTTTCGCAAGGTAAGTCCAAGTTGACGCAATTAACTCTGTGGTAAAGACCGCCGAGATAGCGATCCAACAGAAAAGGCGAGGTATTCGATACTGTGCGTTAGTGACACTTGATGGAAGAATGCATTCAACAGCGCAAGCTGGATGCCATCGCTTCCTCGTTACACCGGCTTAGCCTGCCGGTGGCCTGTACCAGATTTTGGAAAGCTATTTCCAGAACCGTGTAATTATTATACGAGACCGATGGTCAGAGAAGCGTACCTATTGCCGCAGGAGTTCCGCAAGGTTCAATACTGGGCCCGGTACTATGGAACCTTATGTATGACGGGGTTCTGAAGCTAAAGTTCCCTCCTGGTGTTAAGATCGTCGGCTTCGCAGATGACGTAACCTTGGAGGTCTACAGGAGTCAATTCCCAGGTAGAACGGACCGCTGCACACGCGATCAGCACAGTGGAGGATTGATGAGCGTAGAGGCCTGCACCTCGCTCAACATAAGACGGAGGTGTTATCGTCAACAATCGCAGTCGGTTCAACAAGCAGTGATTCACGGGTGAAGGCGATCGCATCAAAGCGGAGTTTGAAGCTCCTTGGGGTCGTAATAGACGCCAGCCATCGCCAGCCATGTCGACTACGCGTCCGAGAGGGCTTCGACTGCTGTTGCGGCAATCGAGGCATTGCCGTATCTATTCTTAGGTAATGGCGGCCCGTCTTGGGCAAGAGCTCTGGGGTAACCAGTTACTGCGGAAGCTGGAGAGCACGTACCGCTTAATGTGTCTCAGAGTGATATCTGCCTACCGCACGATATCACACGATGCAGCTTGCGTGAATGCGAGCATGATGCCAGTCGGCTGGTCATCCGGTAAGACGAGGAGTGTTCGAGCTACGTGGGCCTGCGAACGCATAAGGGTGACTTCGGTTGCCAGATGACAGTGCGAGTGGGATAACTTTTCTAAAGGTAGGTGGACCCACGCTGATAACCTAACATATTGAGCTGTGGTGAGAAACCCCATGGGAAGTTCACTTCCTTCTGACACAATTCCTGCCAGGCCATGGCTGCTTCCGGCAGCACCTCCACAGGTTTAGGCACGCGAAGGGCCCCGTCTGCCCTGACTGCCCAGGTGTTGACGAAACAGCAGAGCACATACTGTTCAAGTCCTCGTTTCGACGTCGAAAGAAGAACTATGCTAGACGTTTTGCGGTAGGGACACAATCCCGGATACCCTTATCCAGAGGATCCAACTAACATTTTGGTGCTAAAGCTTCAATCTAGCCTTAGGCTGTATAATATTTGAATTAAAGCAGCCAATGCTGAATAAAAGAAAAGCCTCCGCAAAAATCCCTTAAACTTCAACTCGACTATTACCCAAATATCTATCAGCTAGTCAGTTTGTGCCGAATATATTTCATATTTTATTGTTTATGCAGCTTCATATAGTCATAAAACAGCTCTGTCTGAATTAGCAACAAAACTTATCGGTTAAGAGCTGATGTATGTAATTAAGTTGCTTGTTAGCAACTTCCATATTACGGTGAGTAGCATTCACAATGAAAATGTTTTCGCTGTTGTTATAGAACTAACAATATAGCGTAATGGCGCTATAAATAAACTAACGAAGCTTTTAGGCAACTTCTGTATCTTTGAAGATTACAAACGTTTAAGTAAACCTTATACTGCTTCTTTTAATAGCTAGTCATGGAACGTCAAAACCGCAATGTTTACATTTGATTTTTGTTGCCGGAGCTGTGTATGAGCTATTGATTTCGTAATGCAGCCAAAGGCATTCACCTGCTCTATATAGCAACTGACAAAGCGCTGTCATTAATGCTAGCAGATAGTGTAAGAAAACAAGCCATTTAGAAGCGATATTGCTGTTGACGGCTACGTTAAACGATTAGAGCAGAGTAGCATCACAGATCGAGAAAATGTTGCCTAAAACAATTTCAGCGATTGATGATGCATAAAAGTTAGCCCACAGAACATGCTGACAGATGTTTGAATAATGGTTGAAATAATGCTGAAAGCATACTTTTAAGCTTATGTGCGAAAGGCATGTACCTCTTTCTAACGTTTATACAGCATGAATCTGAAAATTGCGTTAGTAAACAACCTATAGGGTAAGTGAAGAAGCACATCCATAATTTTCTTTTGTTATTTACATATGTCAAAGTGACGGTGATGACAGAGCAGCGGCCATTGAATCAGTAGATCAGGAGTTCTAATCTAGGTAGCAACAAAATTGATATTTGAGTTTTCACAAAAAACATTAAATAAACTCCAAAATTTACTCTCTCTCAAATAATATTTAATCAAAATGTGGCTGTATTAAATTTATTTAACAGATTTAAAAATCTGAATAGCCATTGGAGCGAATTATATTACTAAATGGTTTAATAAAGATTGAGAAAAATTGTGTAACATGCTGTAAAGTAGTTGTGCAGGCACGTCAAAAACAGCTGAATAGATTCGCCAGATTTGCTGGTAAAGGCATTGAATAGAAGTTTCGATCATATGTGTAGCACACATATTCAGCTTAAGCCGTATAGACGAGTTGAAATAACATTTACATTGACATTAAATGTTAGTTGGGGATGCTGCGGTGGAGAATTGGAACGCAGTTTCGACTGCAACCACTCAGATTGCCTGCAGCTTGCAGAGAATCTGGCGCGCGAGCAGCAGTCGACAAGCATGACTAACTGTGATGGTTAGTTAGAGCGAAAACAGGCTGATCGCGGGGAAGTGAATAATTATTAACTTCATAGATCATATTACTCTGATTGACGTTATTATTGTCGGGAAACCTGGTTAAAGGATGAGATACGTCGTTGTATAACATCAAAGGTTATAATAGTATATTTTCTTGTAGAAATAGATCATTTGGCGGACTTGTTGTATATAAGAGATAATTTGAATTCAGAATAATTGAAAACGTGTATTGAGGGTTTTCATCATATTAATTTTGAACTACTGCTGAAAGGAGAAGTTATTAGACATTCATTTGTATACCATCCACCGTCTTATGATTTTAATGCGTTTCACGATTCTTTGAAGGTTGGCTTAATAAAACAATTCTACTCGTCCCTGTTTTATTTTTGGAGATATCAATGCCTGTTAATTTGTCAAATAATAACGTTGAGCTGAAATATAAGTATCTATTAGAGTCATATAGTTTTATGTGTACAAATACATGTGTTAAACCTGCTAGCGCAAAATATTGGATCATGTTTTATGTAAAATGTCTGATGTTCATCGACTAAGTAATCACACTGTATTTCATGACTTATGACCATTGTTTAATTTTATCTGAATTTAGAATAAAGCTTAGCTCTCATCGCATAAAATTATCTAAAACGGTGGTGAATCATGATAGACTAGATAGAGAATTCAAAGTACATTGATACCTTTGGCCTGTTCAGGACGCAACATGTGTTTGCAAAACATTTCATCTAAATATGATGCACTATTAAAGGATTGTACTAAAACGATGACAAGCAGTTAACATCAAAGGAACCCAATGTCCTTGGATGAGCTTGCATTTATGGACACGAGCAATTATTTAAAGAAATCTCGTCGTGATCCTGGCAACATGCGTTTAGCGGAAATGTTTGAGCATGTATCTAAAAGCTTGATATTGCAAAAAGCAAGAAAAAGATATTTTAAGACTTGTTGATCAACACTTCACATTCAAAATTATGGAAAAATATTAACTCGATAATCGGCAGATCAGACAAAAGAAAATGTAAAACTGAATGTCAACGGTGAAATGTAGCTGACAGTAAACTTATATGTGAAGCCTTCAACGACCATTTTTCAACGGTTGGCTCAATTTAGCAGAAAATATTAACCCATTATGTTCAAAACCCTGAAAGGCATATTGAACCGGTTTCGAATACTATTTTTTACAGCCGCATCAGCAAATGAGGTTGTTTGATAATACATCAATTGAAAAATAATAAAAGTCCTGGTCCTGATTATATCCCAGTGAAGGCAATCAAGAATAATGCAATATCCTTTTCTCGAATTCTGTCTGATATATTTAATCTTTTGATCCAAACGGGTGTTTATCCAGATTGCTTAAAAATTGCCAAAGTAATTCCTGTTTTAAGTCAGGGGATCCCAGAATACAGACAATTATCGACCTATCTCGACCCTTTCTGTTTTTACTAAAATTCTCGAAAATTATTAATAACTCGTATTGTTAACTTCTAGATCGTTACAATATACTTACAGCATGCAATATGGATTTCGAAATGGAAGCAGTACAACAATAGCAATAACTGAACTCGTGATAAAGTACTGGGAGAAACAGATTCTAATAGAATATAGTTTAAGACGTTATACATACATTCAAGTTAACTTAGTAAACAGAACTCAATACGTGTCATATGATGGAGAGATAAGTTGTCGTAAACGAATCACCACTGGTATTCCACAGGAAGCAATATTGACTCCTGCTATTTCTTGTATATATAAATGATATAACAAAATTGGACTTATTGGCACTCCCAGGCTGTTTGCAGACGATACTGCTTTATTCTATCCTAAAGTTAATCCAAGATCAGTTATTTCAAATATGAGTAGGGAGATACGTATGAAATGCGCCGGTCGGGTAAAATGCGCCACCACGTTTTCTATATTATTAACCCAAATTTTGTCTCAAATCGTGGGCGCTGAAGCCAAAAACATTTCTAAGCCGTTACGCAAAAAACTTTGTCAAAAACTCTGCGTTTAAATTTTAAAAATAAAATATTTTTGGCTCTTTCCGATGCACTGGTGTTTACGTCAACAATGCTTTTCTTCAAATACAAAAAATATTCCTCTTTTATTAATCTAAAACATTGACTACCTTAAAGTATAAGACTGACATATTTTGCAAAATAGTGTGACTATTTCGTGAAAAATATTGAATATTTTGATATCATTTTGGATGGCGATATTGCCAGCGTCGCCCATTTTAAATTAAAATGCAGTATTTTGAATAAAATCGTTTTCTTGTAATATTTTTGGTTTTTCTTGAAAATGGTTGGACCATATAATGACTAATATGCTAGATTATTGATGAACACTTGAAATTACATATTTCGGATGAAATCACCATTAAATTAAGAGATTAGCTTAGGGGAGTATTGACCGCATCTCCCTAATGACCTGAAACCCTCCAGATATATTTTTCCGACAACCTACTTTCACTCAACCTGCAGAAAACAAAATACATGATTTTTCGATCCCCACGAAAATCTCTTCCAATTCTAACGGAACTCATGCTTGGGAATGTTATAATCGATAATGTACAGGCTTTAAATACCTTGGTATCCTTTTAGATTGTACCTTATCCTGAATCAACACATTAAAAAAGTTGAAAAGTTTCGTCCATGTGCGGAGTCTTGAAACGTATTATAGTTTCGTCCCGAAAATTTATGCTTTTGCTCTATTTCTGCATATTCATTCTCATTTGAATTACTTGATAATAGTCTGGGTAGAGCCTGTAAATCCAAACTAAAAACTACAAACACTACAAAATCGTTGTATTAAGATAATTTTAATCTACCTCTGTTGTATCCAACCTTAGGCTATACACTGACTTTCCACACAAAATACTGCCGTTCCAAGGTATGTGAGGAGCAAACTTACTAATGGTTCATAATATATTACATAACCCAATCGGAATTCATATATAACTATAGAGGTTGTAATTCAAATACGTAACACAAGACAGAGTAATCATTTAGCTATGTCTCGTGCACATTCAAGTTTTGGTCAGAAACGGTTTACATCTGCAGGTCCCGCAAGTATAATAATTTACCCAGAGATATACAATTGATAACCAATCGTTTATCCTTCAAAGCCAACATAAAACGTCTCTAAGAACTAACTTACCTCATTATTAATATAAACTCTTCATTTCCTCATCGTTATCTCTTTATTAACAGTCCGTCACCAACATTTACATAAATTAATTCGTAATTATTACTTTAAGTATATTATCTTGTTTAATTGTTTTTCATTTGTGCTTCTTTAAAGGGATGCTTAATCCACTAGAGCAGATTTTTTGTATAAATAGTAATCTTCTCTTTTTTAGATTTGTATTTTGAACAATATTGAATTGAACAATATTGAATTAGTGTAGTTTTTTTAATTTTGTTGCCGCGTTTTGTTTTATGGCTGAGAATTGAGTGTCCATTACCAGGAGGCTCATCCAGAGCCTTTGGTGTGGGGAGAGCGAGGTCACCCAAAAAAAAAAAAGAAAAAAGAATGAAAGGTTTGCACATGTCGAGGTAAGTGTCCCAGCGGGTGGCAACCGCAGTCGCCACCACGAGGCACGGCAGAAGAGTGACCGCATAGGTGTTGGTGGTGGACTGCATATGCCGAGGTAGGAGGGTTGTAGCAGAACTGTTGGTACCTATCCTATCGACACCTCGAGGCATGGCAGAGGTGAGTAGAGTGAGCATCCAAGCTGGCTTGCATGGCATGTCAGAAGTGAGAAGCTAAGTAAATCCCACATGATGTGTCAGAGCGTGTCAGGAGGAGTGGAGGGTGTGCTAGGAGTGAGCGTCCAAATAAGTCTCAGATTGGTGTGCTAGAGTGAATCAGGTGGTAGGGTGAGCATCCCGACGAGGTACATTAAGTACTGCCCATTCTAGAAGTAATACTGGGAGGCAGTTCCTGGGTAAACAGGGTATTAGTAGAGGGTAACTCATGTAACCTTCTGTGTTTGGGTGGGTTTAGTGGGTCCAGCGGGCTGGCCTCGCCAACCCCACTCCCTGAGTGAAAATTTCAGTTGTCTGTATGCAGATTTGCCTTCATCCTCCATAAAAAAACCCACATACACACGGACAGACAGACAGTGTTCAGTTCCAAGTGAGTTAATTAGAGATAACAAAAGATATTTTAGGGACCAGATAAAGATTGTCCCTGTCTGCTGTCCGAGCATCTTTTGCTGGCGAGCATAGGGATTTAAATGTCAATGAAGGAAAAATACATACGATTTGACAGTTAATACCACATGTTTCGGACAGCAGAACAAAGTGGACCGAAGGACAATCTTATCTAGTAACATATCTTTTTATATAACAGTATGGGTCTCCGATGCTTCTATAAAAGTTCGTGTTCGAGTGAAATGATAGCCTTTCGGTACATCTTCGTTGTACGGAAAGTCAAAAGGTAAAAGGATTATTTTTGTTTTAATAGATTTGTCTTCGATTTTCATTGTTTTGTGTTTCAGTGTAACGTGGGACCGAAATTGCACAGCACCGAAATCCGTCCACCTCATGAGATTTCTATAAATTAAGGTGAAGGTGCGGATAGAATCGATTTGGTTGTCAAACTGAAGCCAAAATTTTCTATTGTGCCGGAGCCAAACATTGGTGATTGTGATTATGTTCGTTTTAGATCTTATATTGAGAAGAATTGATATTATTTGTGGAAAAATAAAATAAACTTAGTCTGAGTTGTGCATTCTTTACAAATATATTCACATTATATTTCGAGTGGAAAATTATTAGAAATGCAACTAAAAGCACTCGTTATGAGAATTAACGAGATTCAGCAGCTGATTGGAGCAGGATTGTATGTAAATTTTGTAAAGTCATGTAGAGTCTCGACATTTACGCGCCTTCATGCAGCATGGAAGAGAATTAAAGAGCGGGAAATGTTTGAAGCCAAGAAACTGCAAAATAATTTTGCTTATGGGATTGATTTCAAAATATCCGCTACTCGCTTGAGAGCAGAAAGTGGATCTATCCGCAGCACCCAGATCTTGCCAAATTGAATCATATGTCTTCAACGTCCAGCGATACCATTCCGGATGATTTCCTAAGTGCAAACCTAATCTTAATCGCTTTACCCTCTTCTTCTCACGACTTTTCAAAGGTTTCAATTGAACGAATCACCCATGGAAAAATTCTAGAACAAAAGTTATTCATAGCTAAAATTAGTGGAAAACGAAAAAAGTTTTGATTGTAAATCAAATGTTACTTGATTGTTTTCAATAGTTTAACTATTTTAGACAAAATTGATTATATTTGCAGTCTAATGAAACCATAATGTTGCATTTGTTGTTGAGATAATTCGAGAATGCTGGAAAGTGCAAATGTGATGGAGCTCTACAGCTACATGGAAAGAAAGGGTTAACAAGAATTTTGGAAAACTCAAGTCGAAGTAGCCCGTAGTTAAAGCAAGCCTTTTAAAATCTTTTTTAGTTTGATTTGTTTATATCGCATATATTAATGTCGTTAAAATATTCGTTAGAAAGTTTAGTTCTATATAAATGAACATTGCAGAGAAGATTAGAGTTTTTAGGCAAAGGTATTAGCATTTTACTGGAGTGTAGGGTGAATTTATTTCTTTCAAAGGTAAAGAAACGAAATTTGCTCAAACCCACTTCAGAGAAATGCTAATAACTTAGCCGGGCAAATCTAATCTTCTCGCGGTTTTCTGCATAGCATTCTGTATTAAATTCTTCAAGATCTGAGTGAGTACTAGTTCTTCATCGTAAGTTGTGCCGTCCAACTGCACACTGTTTTGGGATGTTTCTGCATACATTTTGCATATAAATCTCCAACGAGTTTAGCACTGCCCAAACGTTGACCATTTGGCTGAAATTTTGTCCAGAGCATCAGGGCATCAAATAGAACTGAATAAGAGGGCGGCCCATCAAAAATTTGAAAAAGTTTTCCATAATAATTTGAGCCACCCTAATGTTATATGTGCAGGGTTGGTCATTTCACACTTCGTCTTGAAATGTAGAGAATTTACAAATAAAGAGAAGTGTATTGATTCACGTGAGAGCGTCTACACGTACGTGATTGAAGCCAAGAGAAACATGATCGATAAAGAGGAGAATATTTTCGGTCGCGTGTTTTGATATTGTGTACAAAATGGTCTATGTTTAGGCGCTCACAACAGCGTATTTACATGGAAGTTTAGAATAAAGCCTAAATGTATGCATTTTGGTAAACAGCAAATTACCATTTTCCTGAACTCTTTATACTGGACTTGTGCGACGAAGAGTGGATACTACGCACGCTCCTTCATACAAAGATAAAGTGTATTTCTGCACAATACACTCGGATAATAGATCGAGAAAAGAGAAGTTTTACACCTTCTCTTGAATACTCCTCAGAGCGAACCAACCCTGAAGGAAAAAAATTACAATGGGACAGACATGTAATTATAGGCAGCCTAGATCTTACAATTAAAACGGAATAGTTCGTTAGCTCGTCTTCTGTGAGTAATAGTTCTATATTCAAGTGTACTTAAGTTTGACGATATTTCTTAGAGGGAGGGGATCAAGTGAAGTGTGACATAATTTGGCTAGTCTCGTAGTGTTCGTGATGATGATTCAAATAGTTACATGGTGTCACGCATAGATCTCTTGTAGGCATGTAATGGAATCAAGACTACTTACTCGCACACTTCAAACACCACTTGCTGTAGGAGATCGGGAAACTTTTGCACAATGGTTACAGGCTGGCGACGTGAGACTCACTCCGTACATTGGCGCGGTTGTGTTGTATCGGGTTTTGCACAACCGCGATGGAGTGTCACGACACTGCTGCGTATTGTCCACCGAGCGACCTTCAAAGAGAAACAAAACAGATTGATATGAATATTAGCCGCAGACCTTATTCGGGAATCAGATGAAAATGATTTCGATTTCATTTCATGTGGTTATTTGAAACAGAATTACTCATTTATTTCAATCACGTATGAGCCGCCCGCCATCAAAAAATGAAACTATTTCTTATTTGGAAAAGCAATAATGAATTATCAATCGCGTTCAAATCGATTGCGTTTTACTAACAACAATTTGAACTATGAAAGGTATCAGAAGTTAGGGTAGAAGAATGTCGCTGTGTCAGTCTTAAATGTTTGCTTGTAATCATTTCTCGAGCAACATTTGATGACGACCGAAAAGCCAAAATGTTGAACGAGAAAAATGAGATTCAAGCTTTTAAGACTAATTGAATTCATTTATTGAAGTAAAATTCCATTGCTAAAAACATGTCAATGCTATGCGTAATTGGTTATAGTATAACAGCAAATTTAGATTAATTGAAACACTATTCGAAATCTACAAAATTGTAGCAAAAAAAATCGCGCAGTTTACTCGCATTAAGGCACGTCTGGCTTTTAAGCCGTTCGCCTAACGCTAATGTCTAACTAATATCATCGGGTTTGTTTAAATTTGTTAGCCAGAGCAGTTCTGCTATGTGATATATTGATAACCTAGTAAGAATAGAGGTTCCAACCGATATCCGGACAAAAATCCGGATCTTGGAAAATTCGATTCTCGAATCCGGATAAGATTTTCCACTGTCCGAAAATCCGGATTCCTGGACACACATTTCTTACATATTTTTCGCTTTGATGCTTCCTAAACGAAATTTAAATCATCCACACCGAATGTCCCAGTGAAACAAGTATCGATGCTCAAGTCGTTAAACGTCAGTCACTGGCGGAAATTGTAGCTCGGCTGGCAGCAGAAGAATTTTCGATCAATGCGATCACCAACAGCAAGTTCATCAGACAATCGGTCGCAGATCGTGGATATTCTCTGCCAACGTCGAATACATCCTTCATGAAGCTGGTCGCCGAATACTATGGATACGCTCAGCAGCAATTGTGATGAAATAGTGAAGCGTATCGATAGCGGTAAACTGGTTAGTCTCACTTTGGACGAGTGGAAAGTCTAAGCAAAAAGCGCTACTTAAACGTGAATGCCCATTTCGACGACGGTTCATTCTAGCCTGGTCTCGGCAAAATTCGTGGATCACTACCGCTGAAAATGTTTTGGAAATGTTCAAGGATATTGTCCGAAATTCGGTATTAAAGATGGATTATTGATTATTATTGATTATTGATTATTGTCGGATTACCTTCATTAGCAGTGTTACAACATGCGATTCACGTTTGCGATGTCCTGTACATATTAAAGAAAGCAGCTAATTTATTTCAATTTAGACTTGTAGACCACGAGATTTGAGAGTCTCTGAAACGTATTCGAAGAGTCGTGAACATTTTCGAAAATCACCTGTTCAGAATGCACTGCTTCAAGAAAACATCACGAAAATGTTGCATAAACCACTTCAACTGTGTGTGGACGTCAAAACTCGTTGGAACTCGACTGAAACGATGCTGGAGCACTTATCTGCGGTTTTGATTGATCAAAGAGACACTTTCCGAAATAGGCCTTTCAGGTCTTATGTTGACAGTGATTACGAGGTTTCAAAAACCTTCAGGAAGCTCTTCAGCCAATAGACTCGCTTCAGAAGCATTGGGAAGACGAGATGCTACATTGCTGTCTGCGGAAAGAGCTTGAGTTTCGTATACGAAGCTTAAAAAGTAACTTCAAAGTTGGAAAAATGATCTTCGATGCAATCACGAAAAGGCGCCAAAAGAAATAATAATATCGCTGAAGTTCCTTCAAGGTCTTCCATTGTCAACGCAAGTGCCAGCAGAACTGGAAAGCTCATCGAAAACGCAAAATTAAGTTCATCAAGGAACTGGGAGTTCGATTGTTGCAAGACTGCCAAAGACAGACCGATTATGATGCTGTCAAGTTAAATGCTGGATTGTCTCATGCATGACGATTCAGGATCGACACCATCGAGCATGCGTGAAGAACTGGAATCGGCAAAGGAATATGCCAACCCGTCCCAGACTGATTCGGCAATGATTGATTTTTCAAAAGTGATTGCGAAAGAGCTGTCACTTTTGAGCTACATGGTAAGTTGAGCCCGAATCTTGAAATCATTTTCGGCGGCCTAAAATCAATCAAACCGATGTCAACCGATAGCGAGCGCATCTTTCGAACTCCGAAATATATGTTCTAAAAGCGAACCTCATTGTCCGATGAAAGCACATTTGCTTCTTGAAGTCGTATTTTCAGAGAACGAATTCAAATTGATAAGACCAGTTACTTGATTTGAACCATTGATTTTTTTATTGATAAATAAAACATATTCTTAACTAGCAACCCTATAACCAGAGACCGGCGGAGTGAAAAACTGTCGAATGGCAACGTATGAAAATGCATGAAATCGTGAAAATAATAATGGCAGCACTTGAACTTTTTGCTTGCTTCATGGATGCAAAAGTGAAAAGTCGAAATGGAACCGCTTTGATGTCTGATTAGAAACAAGATGGCGTCTTCGCTGATCTCTTATTCTAGTATTTCTATCTTAACCACATAATTGCGTTTTTAAGCACATTGCAAAATTTCCCGATCCCGATTTCGGACAAGCAACAAATTTTATCCGAATCCCGGACAAGCAAATTGGTGGAAATGGAACCTATAAGAATATGCATTTTAAAATAACTGAAAGCAATATTTTCAAAAACAATGAAAAGTGAACGCCCTAAAACCAAAGCAAACCGCAGAAAATAGTAGTTAGGGCGCAAATCGAAAGACTTAAGGTCACTCCTGACGGAACTAAGTTTGTGCTCGCGTTTTCGAGGGCACACCACTGATACGGAAGCAACGCACAACTGTCATTGTTATATTTCAGGCATGCTGCGACGCAGCAAAGCTAAAGAAGACGCGAGCACTTTGGAACTTGATTCCGTCAGGAGTGACCTTAAAACCACTATGGTGCTAATGGTTCAGGAGACGTCCACTCAAAATAGCAATAAAAATGTTGTTTAAGGTATATCAAGAACGGAGTTTTACCGAGCATGAAGAGTCAAACCAATCGTTAATGCTATAAAATCGAAAATTAAGGTTTAGGTTCATAAGCCGTAATCATATGTTACGCGAGATTTATACTAATATAATACTAATTGGTACTAAAGAGGCTGCACTCACAAAAAAGAGACGCAGTGTCAAAATTGGAACGGCGCGTTTGCTGTCAAATCAGTTGTTCCAATTGAGCACAAGGTTCTTAAAGGTAGGAGTATTGCGTCACTTGTATAATGCAGGCACTTTAATTGGTACATATTGTAATTATTAATGTAATTTAAAGGCAGCAGGGACTTCGTCCAAGGACTTGACGATCCCTTGTGGGGCTTGCCTAAGATGTGGTGGGGTTTGACAGTGGGCTATGTAAAACTGCTATAAAAAGCTGTAGCAAGTAGCGACCAAAGCGACCGTGTGCCACTCAAAGCGCACAAGACCAAATCATGGTGCAGTGGTGGGACACTAAACCCCTGACACGACGGCCCTCCGTCGAAACAGAAGGTTTGCAAGCATAAAATGGCCTGTAAAACCAATTATTACAAGCAATATAAGAGATAATTCGACTCGATATAATTGGCAAAGACCCAGGCGACGAATAAAGGATCACGATTGGAAGCTTGGAACATGAAACTGCAAGTCGCTAGATTTCGCAGGTTGCGACAGGATGATCTACGATGAATTACATCCGCAACTTCGACGTCGTGGTCCTGCAGGAGAATTTCTGGACAGGACAGAAAGTGTGAAAAGCGTTCACGCACAGTTGAAAAACATACGATAGATGCCCAATGTGGGACGTCAAAATCGTCGTCAGCGACATGAACGCACAGGTAATGAGGGAGGAAAGAGGGTCGGTCATCGGACCGGACAGTCTGCATACCGTATCGAATGATAACGGCCAACGATGCATAAACTTTGCAGCCTCCCGGAATGGTAGTCCGAAGCACCTCCTTTCCAGCAAAAATATCCACGAGGCCACATGGAAATCACCTAACCAAGAAATGCAAAACCAAATCGACCACCTTCTGATGGTTTTTCTTCGACATCATAAACGTCCGAACATACCGCAGTGCGACATCACAAGCAAATCCGACCACTACCTTCGGTATGGTTGTGTATGTTGCGCTCAAAACTCTCGACGGTGTACAACACGCGTCGAAGTTGAACGCCGCGGCTTCACATTGGGCAGCCATAGACGAAGACTAACCAAGGCTACGCGCAGCAGCGGAAGTGGTCCTAACAGAAGAGCAGCTAAGCGCAGCTTCTTTGAAGATGACTGAAGAGATATTCGATCCGCCATTGAACACCGGAACCGTTGCACTAGGCACGGTGCCCCGGATCAGATAAACGACTGGTATGACGGCGAAGTGAGCAGTAAGTGGAAAGAAGAATGCAGCATGAGCAAAATTGCTGCAACACCGCACGAGGGCGAACGAGGCACGATATAAACGGGCACGGAACAGACAAACTTGATTTTCCGGAGAAAGAAGCGCCAGCATGAAGATCGAGACCGTGAAGAGGCGGAGCCACTGTACCGCGCCAATAACACACGAAAGTTATGTGTGCAAGGACATTAACAGGAACCTTTTTAGAGATAATCCAAAGCGGCAGCACTACGAAGAACACGGTGGTGAGACACTGGCAAGAGCGCTATACTGGGTCATTACCAAGATTTGAAGGAGGAGGTTTTGCAGTATTGAAGATTTACCGCGAATACAACTGCCCGGATAAACTGGCATGGTTGATCAAGGCGACGATGGATCGGGTGAGTGCGTAGTTCGAGTTTCAGGGCATTCCGGTCCCTTTGAAATGCGTAGAGGGTTACGGAAAGGTGATGGTCTTTCGTGCCTGCCTTCTATTCAACATCGCTTTGGAAGGTGTAATACGGCAGGATTGACACGAGTGCTACAATTTTCACGAAGTCCGTCCAGCTATTTGGTTTCGCGACTACATAGATATTATAGCACGTAAGTTTGAGAAGATTGAGGAAGCCTACATCAGACTGAAGAGGGAGTAACGGATCGTACTAGTCATCAACACGTCGAAGAGAAGTACATGATAGGATGAGGTTCAGAGAAGACAATGAGTGAGTTTGCATCGGTGGTGACGAAATCGAGGTTGTAGAAGAATGCGTACTTGGGCGAAAATGATACCAGCGGAGAAATTCAGAGACGCATAGTTGTGAAATCGTAATCACTTTGACTCCGCAAGTTCACCGCCGTACCAAGTAACTGCCTACAAACGCTCATTAAAGCGGTAGTCCCCTACGGACACGAGACTTGGACGATGCTTGTGGAGGACCAACGCGCCCTGAGTTTTCGAAAGCAAAGTGCTGATACCATCATGGTATGGTGCAGATGGCGGACGGTACGTGGAGGAGGCGAATGAACCACGAGGTGCATCTGCTGGGAGAACCATCCATCGTTCACACCGCGAACATCGGACGACTGCGGCCGGGCACGTAGCCAGAGTGTCGGACAGTATCCCGGTGAAAATGGTTTTGATAACGATCCGACGGAACAAGAAGGCGACGTGCGAGCGGGCAAGGTGGAATGATCAGGTGGAAGATGACTTGCGGACCTCCGTAGACTGCGTGGTTGGGCGACGTGAAGCATGGACGAGCCGAATGGAGAAGACTCTTATGTACTGCACAGGCCACTTTGGCCTTAGCCTGAATAAATAGAATAATAATTATATCAAGTTTGAATAATACCTTCATAAAAAACGACTGTTTCATTTCTTCTAAATAGCAATGAAGTAGAAAGACATGCATTAAACAAAGAACACGGGTATACTACAAAAGTTCAATTATTGGATGCAGTGGTTTATCCCGAAAGAAAAATCTGTTCGAAGAACCATTTCTCGTTCATTCCAAGAAAACTGGACGACTGCGGTGGCAGTCAGAATGTTGGCCAATAATCCTGTAATACGGTTTTCCGTAGCACAAACAGGCACAAAACTTATTTAAAGTAAAAAACTTAAAAAATAAAAACTTATTTAAAGTTAATTTAGTTGAAAATTGACCTTTCATGTAACTTCGTGGTTATATAATTTTAGGCCATGGTCTCCAGTAGCCTTGTGTCCAAAGGCGAGGGATTGTCAATCCGGAAATGGCTTGTTCTTGCTTTTAAAACATTCCGTAAGCACTCGCGACCATTACTTCATACTCATGCAATGGCGGACAAAGAAAAGCCTTCAATTAATAACTATAGAATTGTAATAAAATACTAAGTTGAAAAGCAGGCAAGTTCCAGTTGAATAGAAGAAGAAGAAGATAATTTTAGGAAAACAGCTAAAATTATTCATTTATTGTTTAAAAGTGGTAATTACCAATGTTTTTATATAAGTACGTTAGGTTAGGGCCGCGTAGGTTGGCCAGACCATTTTACCCAATCTATTCATATGTACCAAAAAGTGTTTTTTCCTTACACGTGTTTATTTTGAACATAATTAATAATAGTGTACATAATGTGCTATTAATGTTTATTAATTATTAATTATGTTCAAAATAAACACATGTAAGGAAAAAAGACTTTTTGGTACATATGAATAGATTGGGTAAAATGGTCTGGCCAAACAGGAGAATTCTTTGAATACTGCAGATTTCTTTCTGAGCCATATTTCTAAAGCCTCTCCTCTCAAATTATATCAAACCCGTACTGCGACAATTTTGATGATTTTGTGAGATCTTGAGCATTTATCTGTTACAGACGGTCATGGCGCCCCAAGCCGACGTAAATACATGCATTTTCTCGTTTGATTAACGTACTTATATGAAAACATAGGTAATTATTACTTTTAAACAATAAATGAATAATTTTAGCTGTTTTCCTAAAATTATCTCCTTCTTCTTCAATTCCGACTGGAACTTGTCCTGCTTTTCAACTTAGTATTTTATTACAATTCTATAGTTATTTATTGAAAGCTTTTCTTTGTCCGCCATTGCATGAGTATGTATATTATCTGGCAAGTATAATGGATACACTACCAGAGGTGAACCAGCCAAGGGCTGAAAGCCTCTTTAATAAAGAAGAAGAAAAAATTGATACACTGTGCCCCGAAAACATCCTAGCCTAGACCGAACCGAAAATCAAACCCGCCATTTCCGGATTGACGAATTGACCACTGCATCCAATAATTGATCTTTGTTTAATACATGTCTTTCTACTTCATTGCTATTTAGAAGAAATGAAACAGTAGTTTTTTATGAAGGTATTTTTCAAACTTGATATAATTATTATTCTATTTATTCAGGCTAAGGCCAAAGTGGCCTGTGCGGTCTATAAGAGTTTTCTCCATTCGGCTCGGTCCATGGCTTCTTCTTCTTCTTCTTATTGGCATTACATCCCCACACTGGGACAGAGCCTCCTCGCAGCTTAGTGTTCATTAAGCACTTCCACAATTATTAACTACGAGGTTTCTAAGCCAAGTTACCATTTTGCATTTCGTATATCATGAGGCTAACACGATGATACTTTTTAATGCCCAGGGAAGTCGAGACAATTTCCAATCCGAAAATTGTCTAGAGCGGCACCGAATCAGAATCCAACCACCCTCAGTATGGTCTTGCTTTGTAGCCGCGCGTCTAACCGCACGGCTAAGGAGGGCCCACGGTCCATGGCTACTCGTCGCCAATCACGCAGGGTCCGCAAGTCATCTTCCACCTGATCGTTCCACCTTGCCCGCTACGCACCTCGCCTTCTTGTTCCCGTCAGATCGTTATCAAGACCCATTTTCACCGGGATACTGTCTGACATTCTGGCTACGTGCCCGGCCCACCGCAGTCGTCCGATTTTCGCGGTCTGAACGATGGATGGTTCTCCCATCAGCTGATATAACTTCTTCTCCCAACAGCTGATATAATAACTGGTTCATTCGCCTCATCCACGTACTGTCCGCCATTTGCACCCTACCATATACAGCACTTTCCTTTCGAAAACTCCAAGTGCGCGTTGGTCGTCCACAAGCATCGTCCAGGTCTCGTGTCCGTAGAGGACTAAAGCTATGTCCATTTAGAATCCAGAATCATTTATTGTATTGCAGCGGCACGGAAAGTGACCGCTGCAAGAATTCTTTTACAGCGGTTTGTCTACATAGGCGCCCACTTGCTGTGGTATAAATTTTACGAAGTTTCGTGCAGCGTGTCAAAAGTTATTCCAGATGGAAGCCGAAAGGAGAGAAAAAAGTCTGCACACCCACGTTGATAATCCTGCTCATCGACGATGGAACCTACGTCAAAATGGATTTCGGACAGCTTCTTAACCAAAAATTCTACATGGTGACGGCACGAGGAGTAGTTCCTGCGAAGTTTAAGTTTGAATTTAGGACAAACTTGCAAAAAACGGATGATTTTGGCAAGGGATATGCAACTGTGGGACAAAGACCTAAGTTTTTGTGACGAATAAGACGATGGACTCGAAGCTGTACAAGGAGGAATGTCTCAAAAACTGCGTTCGACTTTCCATAAAGCCCATAAAGGTCCCGTGAAGTTTTGGCCAGATTTGGCGAGTTGCCACTACAGCCGGGAAGTCATCCAGTGGTACCGCGATAATAACGAAGATTTCATCGATAAATACATAAATCCACGCAACTGCCCACAGCTCCGGCCCGTCGAGACATTTTGGGCAGTAATGAAGCGGAAGCTTAAGAAAAGTGGAAAAACAGCTCAGGCGCGACTCAGATGACCAAAATGTGGAACAAATGTGCCAAGGAAGTTGACTCCGGAGGTGTGCAACTTTTGATGAGAGGAATAAAGAAGAAGGTGCGAATTTTCACTAAAAACAAGAAGAAATTATCTGTATCAATATTTTTTCCTTAAAGTACAGTGAATTACCCTTGCTTTGATGTATTAACCTTCTTTGTACGTCATTCCGTTATCAAGATACAGATGATTTTATTATTCCGGATTCTAAATGGACATAGCTTTACTGCTTTAATGACCGTTTTGTAGATAGTCAGCTTGGTACGGCGTCGAACTTGCGGAGTCCAAAGTACGTACGATTTCCAGCAACTATGCGTCTCTGAATTTCTCCGCTGGTATCATTGGCTCTACAACCTCGATCTCGTCACCACCGATGCAAACTCGCGGTGGGTGGCTTACATTGTCTTCTCTTGAACCTCATCCTATCATATCCTTCGTCTTCGACGTGTTGATGTTGATCCCTCTTCAGTCTGATGTAGGCTTCCTCCATGTTCTCAAAGTTACGTGCTATAATATCTAAAGCCTGTCCACGTTAAATTTGGGACAGTTAGACAATGTTTAATTGATTTGTCGCCATTCTATCAATTTGAACAAAAGCTAAGACATGCTGAAAGCAGTAGTAAAGCGAAGAGATTGATCTGTCATGTAAATAAATCGTCTCAGTGATTGGCAAAAATGATCAAAAATCGCGTTTGGAGATGGGTGTCCGAAATTTAACGTGGACAGGCTTTATGTAGTCGGCGAAACCAAATAGCTGGACGGACTTCGTGAAAATTGTACCACTCGTGTCAATCCCTGCCCTTTGTATTACCCCTTCCACAGCGATGTTGAATAGCAGGCACGAAAGACCATCACCTTGCCGTAACCCTCTACGCATTTCAAAGGGATCCGAGAATGCCCCTGAAACTCGAACTACGCACATCACCCGATCCATCGTCGCCTTGATCAACCATGTCAGTTTATCCGGGCACGTTGTATTCGCGGCAAATCTTCAATACTTGGCAAAACCTCCTCCTTCCAAATCTTGGTAATGACCCAGTACAGTGCTCTTGCCAGTGTCGCACCACCGTGTTCTTCGTAGTGCTGCCGCCAACTTTGGATTATCTCACGCTCGTTCATAAGAAGGTTCCTGTTAATGTCCTTGCACATATCAGGCTGTGGCACGTGCTCCTTACGTGAACGGTTCAACTTCCCATAGAACTTTCGTGTGTTATTAGCGCGGTACAGTGGCTCCGCCTCTTCACGGTCTTGATCTTCATGCTGGCGCTTCTTCCTCCGGAAAATCGAGTTTTGTCTGTTCCGCGCCCGTTTATATCGTACCTCGTTCGCCCTCGTGCGGTATTGCAACAATCTTGCCCATGCTGCATTCTTCTTTTCCACTTACTGCTCACATTCGCCGTCATACCAGTCTTTTCACTGATCCGGGAGCACCGTGCCTAATGCAGCGGTTGCGGTGCTTCCAATGGCGGATGGAATATCTCTCCAGCCATCTTCAAAAGAAGCTGCGCCTAGCTGCTCTTCTGTTGGGAGTGCCACTTCCCGCTGCTGCGCGTAGGTTAGTCTATCGTGCGTCTTATAGCTGCCCAATGTTAAGCCGCGGCGTTCAACTTCGACGCGTGTTGTACACCGTCGAGAGTTTTGAGCGCAAGCATAATGCAACCATACCGAAGGTAGTTGTCGGATTCGCACTGCGGTATGTTCGGACGTTTGTGATGTCGGAGAAAAAACGATCAGAAGGTGGTCGATTTTGTTTCCTGTTTCTTGGTTAGGTGATCTCCATGTGGCCTCGTGGATATTTTTGCTGGGAAAGGAGGTGCTTCGGACCATTCCGCGGGAGGCTGCAGTTTATGTATCGTTGGCCGTTATCATTCGATACGGTATGCAGACTATCCGGTCGATGACCGATTTAAACATTTCCTCCCTTCCTACCTGTGCGTTCATGTCGCTGACGACGATTTTGACGTCCCGCAGTGAGCATCCATCGTATGTTTACTTCAGCTGTGCGTAGAACGCTCCTTTCTCGTTGTCGGGTCTCCCTTCGTGTGAGCAGTGCACGTTGATGATGCTATAGTTAAAGAAACGGCCTTTTATCCTCATCTTGCAAATCCCTGCGCTAATTGGCTGCCATCCAATCACGCATTGGCGCATCTTGCCCATCAATATGAAGCCGGTTCCTAGCTCGTTGGTGGTGCCACAGCTTTGGTAGAAGATAGCCACTCGATACCCGCTTTTCCTTACTTTCTGTCCTGTTCAGCAAATCTCTGCAGCGCCATGACGCGACGTCGAAGTTGCGGGGATGTAATTCATTGTAGATCATCCTGTCGCAACCTGCGAAACCTAGCGACTTGCAGTTTCATGTTCCAAGCTTCCAATCGTGATCCCTTATTCGTCGCCTAGGTCTTTGCCGATTATATCGAGTCGAATTATCTCTTATATTGCTTGTAATGATTGGTTTTACAGGCGCCATTTTATGCTTGTGCAAACCTTCTGTCTCGACGGAGGGCCGTCGTGTCAGGTCTGTTTAGTGTCCCACCTGACACCATGATTTGGTCTTGTGCGCTTTGAGTGGCACACGGTCGCTTTGGTCGCTACTTGCTACAGCTTTTTAGAGCACCTCCACGGGAGTCCTCATCGCTATTCTTATTATAGCGCTCCCTTCCGAAAGATAAAAAAAATGTAACAACATCCGAAAGAATCTAAACAATTCTCTTGAAAAAGTTAGGTTTCCAATTGAAACCATCAAAGATATTATTGGGCAATTCCAATAAAAAAAATCCCGAAAGATTCTGGAATAAATCCTAAAACTATTCTGGGAGAACTGCTAAAGATTCTTAAAAGAACACAAAGATTTCTGGGGAACTCCCGGAGAAATCTGCCAGAGATACTACATGAATTTCTAAAACAAGAAATGTTTAAATGAACGACAGAAAAGAGAAACTTGCGGGAGATTTCCTGGAGGAACTAGTTGAAGAACATACTGAATAATTACTAAAGGAACATTCTGAGGGATTCCTGGAAGACCTCCTCCTTGGAATAACCTGCAAAACAAAAACAGTAGAATTTTCTTTTGCGAAAAATCCATTAATATTTCAGGGTCTAGCGGGCGCCAGTGCGCATCGCTCCTCATTATAGCTGATCAATTTGAACTACAATTACTACTTCGCGAAGTTGAACTGGGACACTAGATAAAAACAAATTTCCCTTGCTATTTAATTTCATCGAAATTGTTCAGAAAAAGAAAAACAGATTTTCTGCAATTTTTTATCAATAACAAAGTGACGTTTCACAAAATGGAAATTTAGCAACCCAATATGGGGCGCTAAATTTGGAAACCCACGGCTAATTTTGAGTTGCGTTCTTATTTTACATTCCCGTTTAGATACCTCCGGTGTAAAAGTGGGTCCCTATATGCGGCCTGGAAATAGCGGTATGGCCCCAGATGGGGACTCCCGTGGTGGTGCTCTTATAGCAGTTTCACATAGCCCACTGTCAAACCCCACCACATCTTAGGCAGCCACAAGGGATCGTCAAGTCCTTGGACGAAGTCCCTGCTGCCTTTAAATTACATAAATAATTACAATATGTACCAATTAAAGTGCCTGCATTATACAAGTGACGCAATACTCCTACCTTTAAGAACCTTGTGCTCGATTGGAACAACTGATTTGACAGCAAACGCGCCGTTCCAATTATGACACTGCGTTTCTTTGTTATGAGTGCAGCCTCTTTAGTACCAATTAGGATTATTTTAGTGTAAATCTCGCGTAACATATGATTACGGCTTATAAACCAAAACCATAATTTTCGATTTTATAGCATTAACGATTGCCTTGTTAATAACACTTCATGCTAGTTAAAACTCCGTTCTTGATATTCCTTGAACAACACTTTTATTGCTATTTTGAGTGAATGTCTCCTGAACCATTAGAACCATAGTGGTTTTTAAGTCCTTTGATTTGCGCCCTTAACTACCATTTTTAGCGGTTTGCTTTGGTTTTTAGGGCGTTCACTTTTCATTGTTTGTCATTGTCATTTGAAAATCTGGCTTTCAGTTATTTTGAAATGCATATTCTTACTAGGTTATCAATATATCACATAGCAGAACTGCTCTGGCTAACAAATTTAAACAAACCCGATGATATTAGTTAGATATTAGCGTTGAGCGAACGGCTTAAAAGCCAGACGTGCTGCCGGTAATGCGAGTAAACTGCGCGATTTTTGTTTTAGCTAAAATTTGGTAGATTTCGAATAGTATTTCAATTAATCTGAATTTTCTGTTATACTATAACCAATTACGCATAGCATTGACATGTTTTTGGCAATGGAATGTGTTTCTACTTCAATGAATGAATTAAATTAGTCTTATAAAACTTGAATCTCATTTTTCTCGGTTCAGCATTGTTGGCTTTTCGGTCGTCATCATATGTTGCTCGAGAAATGATTACGAAGCAAACATTTAAGACTGACACAGCGACATTCTTCTACCCTAACTTCGCCGATACCTTTCATAGTACAAATTGTTGCTAGTGAAACGCAATCGATTTGA
Source organism: Armigeres subalbatus (assembly GCF_024139115.2). Classification (NCBI taxonomy): domain Eukaryota; kingdom Metazoa; phylum Arthropoda; class Insecta; order Diptera; family Culicidae; genus Armigeres; species Armigeres subalbatus. The sequence goes on along the minus strand of NC_085140.1, from coordinate 177,979,104 downwards.
ACGCGATTGATAATTCATTATTAATCATTGTATGAAAACGCTTTTTCCAAATAAGAAATAGTTTCATTTTTATGATGGCGGGCGGATCATACGTGATTGAAATAAATGAGTAATTCTGTTTCAAATAACCACATGAAATGAAATCGAAATCATTTTCATACCTGATTCCCGAATAAGGTCTGCGGCTAATATTCATATCAATCTGTTTTGTTTCTCTTTGAAGGTCGCTCGGTGGACAATACGCAGCAGTGTCGTGACACTCCATCGCGGTTGTGCAAAACCCGATACAACACAACCGCGCCAATGTACGGAGTGAGTCTCACGTCTGGCCAGCCTGTAACCATTGTGCAAAAGTTTCCCGATCTCCTACAGCAAGTGGTGTTTGAAGTGTGCGAGTAAGTAGTCTTGATTCCATTACATGCCTACAACAGAGATCTATGCGTGACACCATGTAACTATTTGTAATCATCATCACGGGAACACTACGAGACATGCACAAATTATGTCACACTTCACATTTATCGATCCCCTCCCTCTAAGAAATATCGTCAAACTTAAGTACACTTGAATATTAGAACTATTACTCATCAGAAGACGAGCTAACGAACTATTCCGTTTTAATTGTAAGATCAAAGCTGCATATAATTACATGTCTTTCCCATTTTTGATTTTTTTCCTATTCACATATGACATATTTGCGATTAACGGTCAAACTAAAAAAAATAAGATTTTTAGATAGGCTTGCTTTAACTACGCGGCTACTTAGAACTTGAGTTTTTGCCTTTCTCGTATACAAAGTATACTTAAAGGCATATGTTCGCTCCAAAAACGAACTTTTTATAGGAGTCCCGGAGACCAATTTTGTTATATACCTCACTCATTTTTCAGGCACTTATCCTTAACCGATTTGGTCGCAAAGGGTTGCATTCGACGCGGAATCTTGTCCCATTGTTTCGTATTGAAAATTGGCCCAATCGAACTATGGGCTTCGGAATTATGGTCAAAATATATTTTTTTACAAGAAAAATTCTCACTCACTTTTTAGGCATTTACAATTAGCTGATTTGCTCGCATCAAGTTTTATTCATTTATTCGTATTGAACATTGGACAGATCGGTCTATGGGTTTTAAAGTTATGGCCAAAATTCATAAGAAACACATACAAAATTCTCACTCATTTTTAAGGTACTTATCTTTAACGGATTTGCTCGCAACAAAAGGCATTCGACGCGGAATCTAGTCCCATTGTTTCGTATTGAAAGTAGGCGGAATCGGACTATGGGATTCGGAGTTATGGCTAAAACACATTTTTTTTTACAAAAAAAAATCTCACTCATTTTTAGGCACTTACCCTCAGCTAATTTGCTCGCTTGCTATGGGGTCAGAAGTTATGGCCAAAATACTTTTTTCCATACCAATAGTGCGTAGAAATTACTCACTCGATAAAAACGAGAAAAGCACCATCACCGCAAGGTGGATTAATCTGGGTTTTTCAGTTTGTTGCCGCCAAATTCTTGTTAAAGCGATTAAGAATAGGTTTGCACTTAGAAAATCATCCGGAATGGTATCGCTGGACGTTGAGAAGACATGATTCCATTTGGCAAGATGCGGCACAGAGAGGTTTCCCAATTCATCTCATTAAAATAATGCAATCATTCCTGAAATATCGTTGCTTCCAGGTTGCCATCAATGGGACTTTTTCTCTCTTTACCTCCATTTGGGAGATTCGTGCCATCGCAGCCTTTCTCATCACGCACCTGACGGAAAAGGAAGAGAATGTGGATGGGAGAAAATGGGAAGTTTGGGAAAGGGACCCTTGAAGAGGGCATACAACATATATTATTGAGCCACTTATATTGATTTCTTGGTAGATTTGAAATAACACCAGAAAATTGAGATTTGTTTGAAATGAACTAAAATTAGTATGAGTTGATTTACACGTGTACCGTGCACGCACCATACTTTGCGCAGTTAAGGAAATGCTACATTTAATCAACTCGTACAACTTAGAGCCAACTCATCAGCCAATTCGTTTCCAGCAATGGAAGAATGGTCAGGTATCCATATAAAGTGAAACGTATTAACTGTATTCAGTTCCTCATTTTGAGTTTGACATGCGATTACTAACTTTGATCTTGGGTTGGCCGAAGCGGGAGCTTTACTAGTTGCTTGGCTATCAGGCATATTACTTTGCCCATAATGTGTTGTTGCAGTGCGGATTACAATCCACACATAATGACAATGCAGTGTCTACCCAGTGAGTGGGACTGTTCCAATCTCAGCTCACGTGAGTAAACCCAATCTACCATGAGCGGTAACCGCAAAGTTTGTAGAACTGCGGTTAAATGGATTTCTCTTTCATGAAACCGAGAACCCATAATCGGTAAGTACAACAAGAAAGTGCTTCTTGTTTGAGATGTATGTGTAGTGGGGCACCACGTCAAGGAGAACCTCGAGAGCAGCCGTGGGAGTCGAAGAGAACGCACCAGTCATTGCCATTAGGCACATCCTTTGAAGATGGCCTAATTTAGACTGAATTGTCCTCACTTCACCCTTTTGCCACCACACAACTTTTGTCTAAATCCTGGTATCGGGTCAATTTTTAGTCACTTTTTTCGGGCAAGTCAAGTCACTAAATAGTCCCTAGTTTAAACAGGTCAAAAGTTCTGGAATAGAAAACCAGTGTGAAGCTTTTCGTAAGTGATGCTCTGTTCATGGCGGAAGGTAAATGACGGATCGACATTGACCGAAATCCTTACATCTCAGGTACCCTAGGAATCTGAATTACCCCAAAACCCTAGAACATTTGATACAGTGTTATCTGTTAAGATGTAAGCTAAATAAATGAAAAATGAACTCTTAGTATTGCGAACAAACTACTGCTATATAAAGCCATCATACGACTACAATCCAGCGTGGAGCATTGTGTCAGAACACATTGCAAGATGTTGCAAATCAAGCAAAACCGCATACTGAAAATGATGATGAACCTCGACCCCTTCTACTGTACAGATGATTTTCACAGAACTACTTGAGTTGACTTCATTGATACTGGTTTCAACGGCTACTGCCCAAGTTTCGGAATAGTTGTACAACTTCCTGGAATTCCTAATTGCAAAACATGTTTTAGCTGGGGGGACTGTGATATCTATTTATGTGTATCTTTTCTATTCATCTCATGTTGAAGTTTTTATAAGAACAAGTAAGCGTTATGCGTTCAGTCCGATGACAAACCAATCAAAATCTAGGATAGGATGCGTCAAGTAGTCATTAAAAATCGTACCGATTTTCTGTCACAATCGTACCGATTGCAAAATAAATTAGGTTTTGGCGAAATTGTACTGAAATTTGGTGGATTATTACCTCCAGAAAATACGTTGACTATCAACAATGGATTTTGTTCAGAAATCGATTCAAATTCTTTTCAGGGTCGTAAACATATGCTGTTCAGAACTTTCAATCGGATTCTATTTGGAATCTAAAAAAATCCTAAACGAACTCCATTTGAAATTTCAAACAATCTCGACCGGGATTTTTCTTAGAATCGCAAATGGTTTCTCTTCAGAATTCCAAACGGATTCTGTTTAAAATTCTGATCGGATTCTGCTCAGAATCTCAAACGGATTCTGTTTAGAATTCCTAACGAATTCTGTTCAGAATTGCAGACGGATTATGTTTAGAATCTTGAACGGATTTTCTGCTCAGATTTCCAATAGTTATTTGCAACGACAACTAATATCTTTGAAATTGTACTGTGTCAAAATAATCGCCCCAACTGACTCAATACATAGTTTTTCTCTCCTTAGACCATTGTGAATTGATTAATGAAAATATTCTCTCTGAATTTGCATTATGAGCTGCAATACTGAATAAATACTGAGCAGTTCGAAGTAACTCGGAAAACACTCAATATTTGGACATGACTTGAAAAAAAAAAATATTGCTGGTAAAGCAATTGATCAAAAAACGAGATCTCCTGGGTTCCGATAAACTGAACCATGTGATAATATTGATCATACGATTTTACATAATCAAGAATAATGCTTTTTGTTGCTAAAAACTCAATACATTTGGTAAGATCTTCAAAGCTTGTCGTTTTCAAATGTCTAAGATTCATCCAGTTGAAAACCTGGAACTCTTGAATTGGCGCAATGCACTTCTCAATATACTGTGAGCATGACACATATACTTGTTGGAACTCCTTAAGAACAGTTTCGGAGTTTGTGCATCATCTATTTTTGCAATTAACTGCTTAACCAAGTGGCAAGAATTTGCCCCTGATTCGATTTTTCAGCAATTGAAGCAAGTTGTTAAGAGTATCTGCGACTTCCAGAACAGAATTTTTACCGCGTTCAAGAATCGCCATAATAAAGCTGACATCAGTGCAGTGCTGACATCAGTGCACCACAAATACACTTCAGAATGTTGATCTGCGAAAAACGTTTGAACCACTCGCGGCGGTTGTTCGTGTGAGAGAAAGTTTCTTTCAATGCTGGGTACATGTTCAACAGTGTTTCAATTGCTGGAAAAAGATCCAACCATCTGGTTTTACTGTGACTTAATGATGGTTGGTAGTTGGTGTCAACATAATCGCAAAAATCTTTTAGCGCCTCAGTTAGAATCGTGTAGATCGAGAAATAGTTGAATACTTTCATAATAATTGATTCAACATCAACGCTCATCTGATCTGTTCCACCATGAACCACATGGACTGGACAACCTACTCCAACTAATCCTTGATTTTTCAAATGCTGCTTTAAACGCGTGAACACATTAGAATCTGATTTCCTGTTTATACCTCCAAAATTGACATTTGCATTATCGCCAACAAAAGCTAATACTTTCGAGCTTATACTTTTCCAAAACATCGGCCAAATACTGAGCAACTGTCTCAGATGTCTCATGCAGTGGATAAATCAAGTATCTTTGTTTCAATTCAAGGGCAGCAGGGACTATGTCCAAGGGCTTGACGATCCCTCCCCAGGCCATATGCGAGTTGTGGGGCTTGCCTAGGATGTGGTGGGGTTTGACAGTGGGCCCTGTTAAACCTCTATAAAAAGCTGCATGTATCTGCAAGTAGGCCCCACCAAAGCGACCGCGTGCCGCTCAAAGCGCACAAGCCCAAGTCCTGGTGTTAGGTGGGACGCTAAACAGCCCTGACACGACGGCCCTCCGACGAGACAGGAAGTTTGCGCAGGCCCAATAAGCCGCCTAGAAAACCAATCATTACGAACAATATAGGAGATAATGCGACTCGATATAATCGGCAAAGACCTAGGCGACGAATACAGGATCACGATTGGAAGCTTGGAACATGGAATTGCAAGTCGCTAGGTTTCGCAGGTTGCGACAGGATGATCTACGATGAATTACATCCCCGCAACTTCGACGTCGTGGCGCTGCAGGAGATTTGCTGGACAGGACAGAAAGTGTGGAAAAGCGGGCATCGAGCGGCTACCTTCTACCAAAGCTGTTGCACCACCAACGAGCTGGGAACCGGCTTCATAGTGCTGGGTAAGATGCGCCAACGCGTGATTGGGTGGCAGCCAATCAACGCAAGGATGTGCAAGCTGAGGATTAAAGGCCGTTTCTTCAACTATAGCATCATCAACGTGCACTGCCCACACGAAGGGAGACCCGACGACGAGAAAGAAGCGTTCTACGCACAGCTGGAGCAGACATACGATGGATGCCGACTGCGGGACGTTAAAATCGTCATCGGTGACATGAACGCCCAGGTAGGAAGGGAGGAAATGTATAGACCGGTCATCGGACCGGATAGTCTGCACACCGTATCGAATGACAACGGCCAACGATGCATAAACTTCGCAGCCTCCCGCGGAATGGTAGTCCGAAGCACCTTCTTTCCCCGCAAAAATATCCACAAGGCCACATGGAGATCACCTAACCAAGAAACGGAAAACCAAATCGACCACGTTCTAATCGACGGTAAATTCTTCTCCGACATCACGAACGTCCGCACCTACCGCAGTGCGAATATTGAATCCGACTACTACCTCGTTGCAGTATGCCTGCGCTCAAAACTCTCGACGGTGTACAACACGCGTCGAAGTCGAACGCCGGCTTAACATTGGGCGGCTACAAGACTGTAGACTAGCCCAAGAATACGCGCAGCAGCTGGTAGTTGCTCTTCCAATTGAAGATCAGCTAGGCGCAGCTTCACTTGAAGATGGCTTGAGAGATATTCTATCCGCCATTGGTAGCACCGCAACCGCTGCACTTGGCACGGTGCCCCGGATCAGAGAAACGACTGTTATGACGGCGAATGTGAGCAGTTAGTAGAAGAGAAGAATACAGCATGGGCGAGATTGCTGCAACACCGCACGAGGGCGAACGAGGCACGATATAAACAGGCGTGGAACAGACAAAACTCGATTTTCCGGAGGAAAAAGCGCCAGCAGGAAGATCAAGACCATGAAGAAACGGAACAACTGTACCGCGCTAATAACACACGAAAGTTCTATGAGAAGTTAAACCGTTCACGTAAGGGCCACATGCTACAACGAGATATGTGTAAGGGCATAAACGAACGAGCGTGAGGTGATCCAAAGGTGGCGGCAGCACTACGAAGAGCACCTGAATGGCGATGTGGCAGACGAAGATGGCGGTATGGTGATGGGCCTGGGAGAACGCGCGCAGGACATAATTCTACCGGCTCCGGATCTCCAGGAAATCCAGGAGGAGATTGGCCGGCTGAAGAACAACAAAGCCCCTGGGGTTGACCAACTACCAGGAGAGCTATTTAAACACGGTGGTGAGGCACTGGCTAGAGCGCTGCACTGGGTCATTACCAAGATTTGGGAGGAGGAAGTTTTGCCGCAGGAGTGGATGGAAGGTGTCGTGTGTCCCATCTACAAAAAGGGCGATAAGCTGGATTGTAGCAACTACCGCGCAATCACATTGCTGAACGCCGCCTACAAAATACTCTCCCAAATTTTATGCCGTCGACTAGCACCAACTGCAAGGGAGTTCGTGGAGCAGTACCAGGCGGGTTTTATGGGCGAACGCTCCACCACGGACCAGGTGTTCGCCATTCGCCAAGTACTGCAGAAATGCCGCGAATACAACGTGCCCACACATCATCTATTCAAAGCCGCATATGATACAATCGATCGGGACCAGCTATGGCAGCTAATGCACGAACACGGTTTTCCGGATAAACTGACACGGTTGATCAAAGCGACGATGGATCGGGTGATGTGCGTAGTTCGAGTTTCAGAGGCATTCTCGAGTCCCTTCGAAACCCGCAGAGGGTTACGGCAAGGTGATGGTCTTTCGTGTCTGCTATTCAACATCGCTTTGGAAGGGGTAATACGAAGAGGATTAACACGAGTGGTACAATTTTCAATAAGTCCGTCCAGCTATTTGGTGTCGCCGACGACATAGATATTATGGCACGTAACTTTGAGAAGATGGAGGAAGCCTACATCAGACTGAAGAGGGAAGCTAAGCGGATCGGACTAGTCATCAACACGTCGAAGACGAAGTACATGATAGGAAGAGGTTCAAGCGAAGACAATGTGAGCCACCCACCGCGAGTTTGCATCGGTGGTGAAGAAATCGAGGTGGTAGAAGAATTTGTGTACTTGGGCTCACTGGTGACTGCCGAAAATGACACCAGCAGAGAAATTCGGAGACGCATAGTGGCTGGAAATCGTACGTACTTTGGACTCCGCAAGACGCTCCGATCGAATAGAGTTCGCCGCCGTACCAAACTGACAATCTACAAAACGCTAATTAGACCGGTAGTCCTCTACGGACACGAGACATGGACGATGCTCGTGGAGGACCAACGCGCACTTGGAGTTTTCGAAAGGAAAGTGCTGCGTACCATCTATGGTGGGGTGCAGATGGCGGACGGTACGTGGAGGAGGCGAATGAACCACGAATTGCATCAGCTGTTGGGAGAACCATCCATCGTTCACACCGCGAAAATCGGACGACTGCGATGGGCCGGGCACGTAGCCAGAATGTCGGACAGTAACCCGGTGAAAATGGTTCTCGACAACGATCCGACGGGCACAAGAAGGCGAGGTGCGCAGCGGGCAAGGTGGATCGATCAGGTGGAAGATGACTTGCGGACCCTCCGTAGACTGCGTGGTTGGCGACGTGTAGCCATGGACCGAGCCAAAAGATATTTTAGTTACTAGATAAATATTGTCGCTGTCGTCGCTGTCCGGAACATCTTTTGCTGGCGAGGATAGGGGAGCTAAATGTCAAAGAAGGAAAATCCATACGATTTGACAGGTATGTACCACACATGTTTCGGACAGCAGAACAAAGGGAACAGTAGCGACAATCTTTATCTAGTAACTAAAATATCTTTTACCGAGTTGGATGGCAACGACTTTTATATACCGCAGAAGCCACTCCGGCCTTAGTCTGAATAAATAAATAAAATTGTTTCAATTCTCTGACCTGCCCAGTTGAAAAACTGCAAAACAACCGGGAACATTTTGTCTGCTTTGTGATTACTTGCATCCGTAGCTATGGATAGAAAAGCAATTTCTTTAAGAGATTCTTCGATTTTGAAAAGAGTATGAGGGACAAGAACACCATTGACTATAGCTTCAGTTTTTGTCCTGGCACATTTCAAATTTTTAGCTATCTCACTGTCGTGGAATAGTTGCCTCATCAATGCAACCGAGCAATCCGTTGACTTATAGGATTGATGATGTTTTACGGTGTGGAATGCCAAGGTACCAGCAGCTGCATTTACCTTTTTAGTCAACATGGAAAAAAGCTCGAAAAACTGAATTACCTTGGAAGATGACGACGAGCACCTTAGTACATGAAAAAGTCATTAGAAAATAGAAATCGAACGTAAATAAAACGATTGTCATTGGCACAGGAGCATAAAGGCTTCTACTTTTGAAGTGTTTCACATTTACTCATTAAAAACTACGAAAAACATGATAAATCACTTACTCCTGACTCAAAATCCGTCCACCGTGGGATAAGATAAATAATTTCTACATTAATTACCTTCTACCCCCTTAATTTATAGATATCTCATGAGGTGGACGGATTTCGGTGCTGTACGAATTTCGGTCCCGCACGTTATTTCAACTTTGATATATCCGAAAATTTGGGGACCCTCCTTAGCCGTGCGGTAAGACGCGCGGCTACAAAGCAAGACCATGCTGAGGGTGGTTGGGTTCGATTCCCGGTGCCGGTCTAGGCAATTTTCGGATTGGAAATCGTGTTAGCCTCATGATATACGAATGCAAAAATGGTAACCTGGCTTAGAAACCTCGCAGTTAATAACTGTGGAAGTGCTTAATGAACACTAAGCTGCGAGGCGGCTCTGTCCCAGTGTGGGGATGTAATGCCAATAAGAAGAAGAAGAAGAAATCCGAAAATTTGCACTTCCGTTTGGTCGACATGGTTACGGATCGCTGAAACACAAAACAATGAAAATCGAAGACAAATCTATTAAAACAAAAATAATCCTTATTTACCTTTTTGCTTTACTCGTACAACGAAAGGCTATCATTTCACTCCGAACACGAACTTTTTATAGAAGCATCGGAGACCCATAGTGTTATATAAAAAGATATTTTAGTTACCAGATAAAGATTGTCGCTTCGGTTCACTTTGTTCTGCTGTCCGAAACATGTGTGGTACCTAACTGTCAAATCGTATTTCCTTGACATTTAAATCCCCTATGCTCGCCAGCAAAAGATGTTCCGGACAGCAACGACAGCGACAATCTTTATCTGGTAACTAAAATATCTTTTGTTATATACCAATCGACTCAGCTTGACGAACTGAACACATGTCTGTCTGTCCGTGTGTATGTGCGTTTTTTTTTCTTTTTTTATGGAGGGATGAAGGCAAACCTGCATACAGACAACTGAAATTTTCACTCAGGGAGTGGGGTTGGCGAGGAAGGCAGAAGGCCAGCCCGCTGGACCCACTAAACCCACCCAAGCAACAGAAGGTTACATGAGTTACCCTCTCTACTAATACCCTGGTTCCACCAGGAACTGCCTCCCAGCATTACTTCTGGGAGATAGGCAGTACTTAATGTACCGTCGTCGGGGATTCTCACCCAACCACCTGATTCACGCTCTAGCACATCACTCTGAGACTTATTTGGGCGCTCACTCTAGCACACCCTGCCACTCCTCCTGACACACGCTCTGACACATCATGTGGGACTTACATAGGTTCTCACTTCTGACATGCCATGCGAGTCTGACTTGGGTGCTCGCCCTTAACATACCATGTGAGTCTGACTTGGGTGCTCACCTCTAACATGCCACGCGAGACTGACTTGGATGCTCACTCTACTCACCTCTGCCATGCCTCGAGGTGTCGATAGCGATAGGTACCAACAGTTCTACGCTACGACCCTCCTACCTCGGCATATGCAGTCCATACCAGCACCTATGCGGTCACTCTTCTGCCATGCCTCGTGGTGGCGACTGCGGTTGCCACCCGCTGGGACACTCTTACCTCGACATGTGCAAACCTTTCATTCACTTCCCCGCGATCAGCCTGTTTTCGCTCTAACTAACCAATCACAAGTTAGTCATGCTTGTCGACTGCTGCTCGGCGCGCCAGATTCTCTGCAAGCTGCAGGCAATCTGAGTGGTTGCAGTCGAAACTGCGTTCCACTTCTCCACCGCTTGGCACATCCTCTGGATAAGGGTATCCGGGATTGTGTCCCTACCGCAAAACATCTAGCATAGTTCTTCTTTCGACGTCGAAACGAGGACATACGAACAGTACGTGCTCTGCAGTTTCGTCAACACCTGGGCAGTCAGGGCAGACGGGGCTCTCCGCGTGCCCAAACCTGTGGAGGTACTGCCGGAGGCAGCCATGGCCTGACAGGAATTGTGTCAGATGGATGTGAACTTCCCCATGGGGTCTCTCCACCCAGCTCGATATGTTAGGTATCAGCCGGTGGGTCCACCTACCTTTAGAAAAGTTATCCCACTCGCGCTGCCATCTGGCAACCGAAGTCACCCTTATGCGTTCGCGGGGCACGTAGCTCGAAACACTCCTCGTCTTACCGGATGACCAGCCCGACAGGCATCATGCTCGCAATCACGCAAGCTGCATCGTGTGATATCGTGCGGTAGGCAGATATCACTCTGAGACACAATTAAGCAGTACGTGCTCTCCAGCTTCCGCAGGTAACTGGTTACCCCCAGAGCTCTTGCCCAAGACGGGCCGCCGTACCTAAGAATAGATACGGTAACGCCTGCCAGTAGCCTACGTCTACAGGCACACACCTTGGAACTGTTGGACATCATCCTCGATAATGCCGCAACAGCAGTCGAAGCCCTCTTGGACGCGTAGTCGACATGGCTGGCGAAGGTCAGCTTGTCGTCTATTGCGACCCCAAGGAGCTTCAAACTCCGCTTTGATGCGATCGCGACTTATGTTGAGCGAGCTGCAAGCATCTAGCGCTCATCCAATCCTCCACCGTGCTGATCGCGTGTGCTGCGGTCAGTTCTACCTCGGGAATTGACTCCCTGTAGACCTCCAAGGTTACGTCATCTGCGAAGCCGACGATCTTAACACCAGGAGGGAACTTTAGCTTCAGAACCCCGTCATACATAAGGTTCCATAGTACCGGGCCCAGTATTGAACCTTGCGGAACTCCTGCGGCAATAGGTACGCTTCTTTGACCGGCATCGGTCTCGTTTAATAGTACACGGTTCTGGAAATAGCTTTCCAAAATCTGGTACAGGCCCACCGGCAGGCTAAGCCGGTGTAACGAGAGCGCGATGGCATCCCAGCTTGCGCTGTTGAATGCATTCTTCACATCAAGTGTCACTAACGCATAGTATCGAATACCTCGCCTTTTCTGTGGGATCGCTATCTCGGCGGTCTTTACCACAGAGTTAATTGCGTCCAACTTGGACTTACCCTTGCGAAAACCGAACTGGTTGCTAGACAGGCCGTTCGTACCCTCGTACCAGCCTGTTGAGGATGATCCTCTCTAGCAACTTGCCCGTCGTGTTTATAAGGCAGATTGGTCTATGCGCCGATGGGTCACCCGGCGGCTTCCAGGCTTTCGGCAACAACACAAGTTTCTGTCTTTTCCATCTTTCGGGGAATCTACACTTATCTAGGCATCATTGCATAGCTAGCCTGAACATGTTCGGGTTCGCTTTGATTGCTGCCTTGAGAGCGCTGTTCGGAACTCCATCAGGCCCTGGAGCTTTGTTCGTTACCAGGGATTTGGCCACCGCGAGTAACTCTTCGTTCGTCACCGGACCCACCATTTCGGCCGCACCCATATTGCCTTGTGGTGCAGGAGACCAGGGACTTGTGGCTCGAGACGGGAATAGTACCTCGATAATCCTCGCCAACCTATCCGGGGACCTTTCAGGGGGTGAAGAGCTCCCTTTGGTCTTGGCCATCACTATCCTGTAGACGTCACCCCACGGATTCGCGTTGGCTCCTTCGCATAGGTTGTCGAAACACGCTCTCTTATTGCTCTTGATGGCCTTGTTAAAGGCCAGTTTCGCAGCTCGAAACACTTCACTGCGGTCCGCTCTTTTATCCTCGGTGTGGGCACGTTGCATCCTTCGTCAAGCCTTGCCGCAATATCGGGACTCCACCAGTATACCGGCCGTCTGCCATTTCTCGGCAGGGCTTTAAATAAAAATACCGCATTACGGTCGATCGTTCAAATTCAATAGTGATCAACTAGGTTTTAACCCCTTGTCGAATGCAACTAGTTGCGAGAAAATCGGTTAAGGATTACATATGAGAAGTGTTTTAAAGTTTTTGCTATTGTTCACACGCATACATGCACACATTTGCTCAACTTGTAGAGCTAAGTCGATTGGTATATACTGCATTGGTATATACTCCGAGACTTACATATAGAAAAAGTTCGTTTTCGGAGTGAAATGATAGCCTTTCCGTACAACTGTGTTGCACGAGAAAGGCAAAAAGTAATAAACTATACACTGCCGCCGATCTACAAATTCAAACTACAAAAAAATCTGAAACCTATTGACAATAGATTTTTATAAAATATAATAATAATTTGGTTAATGCTGTTTCATGTTAAATATTACCATGATTTCCCCTTGTCTGAAGCAGTGCAAATCTGTCTCCCCTTGTATTATGTTTTGTAGCTTAATCACCATATACAATTATTACCTTACGTCCGCCGCTTACTGTACGAACATGGGTCCAACTACGATCTCACGCTTGTTTTGTGTGTTTTTATGCTAATCATATCTGTTTTTTCTCTGTTTTTCCCTAGATCATCTGAGTGCGACGTGGTACGGGGTGAATGCACTCAAACATACGTACCGTATTTGTTCCTAGTGATCCCGCTGGGACCAGTAACGCTGACTGGTCAGGATTACGTCCTAGTCGAGAGTGGCTGTGTGTGCAAGCCAAAGTATGCAACGGAAAAACCTCGCGAATCTGGCGGGAACTTCATACCTTGAATAAGCGATTGAAGCGACAAACTGAGACTAAAGATCCCGAGTTCGACAAGATGCATGATTGGAACTTTAGAGGCAACCGAAGCCCGAGTGTGAATTGTAGCGAGTTTTTTTTTACAATCGGTTTCTTTGAAACTAACGACACAGCTCAATAGACGATAGCTGTTAAATGGATATTAAGCGAAACGATACAAAAACTAGACAGACAAACGGTTCGATCCTTTTTTTATGATCTTGAGCCTATAGTTCAAAAAATGAATAAAATATGTTTTCAGTAGAATGAAAATGGCATGAATGAATGAAACTGACTATCGACGAAGAGTCTAGCTTTAAGATTATTTAATTTGGTTTAAGGCTCATTCAAAAATTAATTCATTCGTTTAGAGGCGTCCAAGCTTCAAGTTAGTGAAGTCAAAATGTACGAGAAGCGAAGGATTTAACTTGTGAATAAACCATAATCAAAATAATTACTAGTAAGGACATCGTCTTTCCACCCCAAATAAATTAATTATCCCAGCTTAATGTAAATATATTTCCTCCTGTTTCATAGCATGATACTACACCCTAAAAGTAGGAGAAGGAATGACAAATATATTTTTTGTCATTTGACTAATTTATCGATAACTTTTTTTTCGGAAGTCAATTCCAGTTTAGGATATTCAATGAATCAGTATATAACGGTTGAAGAATCAGATAACTTTTTCTAATACAGCTTCGCACTATATAATAAGTTATACGAGACATGCGAAGAACTGGCAAAAAATAACTTGTTCACTGTTTGATGGTTTAAGACGAAAGAGATCGTCTAGCTTTATTATTTTTCATCTCTAAGCTTCTGTTGTATTACAGCATATAGAAACTATACTATAAATATACTTATAGAACATGTTCGAATTATGGCATCGAAAAAAGATTCAGCGCATTAGGTGAACACATTAGTCTTTAATTTGAGTAATCTATTATTCAGTGCGTATAGTGCGAAGATGATATGAATATGACAGATCATAGTTCTTTTACATAAAGTTTGGTCCATGATAGCAAACCAATCCGAATACCACGAAATGTCATGACATTAAATTGTCATTTGACATAAATTTGACTCTCAAGCCGTAGATTTCAGGTTCATAGCAATGTCACAAAATCATGAATTGAAAATGACTTTTGAAAAAAGTGCGCGATGTAGTCAAACGACACAAAATGACATTTTTCAACACTGAGTAGGAGAACGTAAATTGATGATCATGTATTACGTATCGAGTTCTTAGTTAGTTTCGTCTCAGCAGAAATCGTATTAACAAAGAAGCGGTACGTAGGTAATGAAAATCATCCCATAATAATATTTCAATTCTTAAACAAGTGGGTATTTTGCGCGATGAAAATTATATTTATCTGTACGCTAAAACTACGAGTTCCTACCGATTTTAACCTATCGTTTCACTATCTATTATGCATTTGTTTATGCAAAAATTAATAATAAATTATTTATTTTTAATTATACGAAGGTTTAAGTAAGTTTTAACTCTTTTATTTAGAAAGAAATTGTTAAGTTGTTTTAATATATAGTATTCTACCATCTACAAAATGTTGCAGGTATAGGGGAAAGCGGGGCAAGACCGTCATATGGGGTAAGATCGCTAACAGCGATTTCAGTAAGCAATGTTTTTACATTATTGACACGAGGGAAAATGCTCTACAATGGTGACGAAACTGGAAAACTCATTTTTTCTTTAATTTCTTAATCACTTAATTTAAAATTTTATATCTAGAATTAGTCGTTTTGTTTAAAGAAAAAATATATCCACCAATGATTATATATGCTAATAGTTTACTCACACTAATAATTCGATTAGATGAGATTTGATAAAAAAAATATAATGATGACCACAAAATCAACATTTTGGAAGTAACTTCATTCGTGCATATTCCCTGGGAGTGCAAAAATGATAACTAATATTATGTTAAGTTCAAAACATTTTTTCTAATATTTTATTTTTTGCTCCGAGCGGATGGCGAATTTGTCATACAATTAATAAAAAACATGTTTTGAAAACCAATTTATAAGATGTTTAAACTTTAATAATCAATATTTTTGCATACTAATATTATATAACATACCCAAAATAGATGGCTATGAGACAAATCTGCAGTATGAGGAGTGTTGAGAGTGTTCCACAAAACCAGAATGTAGGGTGGCGATCTTACCTCACATTCCCCTGCTGCGAATGCAACGTATCCACACATCATATTTATAATAATTTATCGACTTCAAACCAGGGTTGCCATTATGCCAGACATTAAGTGGCACTGTCAGACTTTTTGGCACCAAAAAGAGAAACTATCCACAATGCCAGACTTTTCAAATTTCAGACAGATTTTTTTGTGACCAGAATCGGTCACCAGGCAAAAAATTGTGATTGATAGTGGAGTGACATATTTTCGGGATAGAAAAATTTTGCTGCCAAAATGTTATTCCCGAGGTGATTTCTAGATAGTACGTTCTTTGTGGTCTGTAGAGGCTTTTAGAAAGTTTTCTGATGCAATCGAGTTATCTCGCCCGAGTACCATCGCAAATCATAAGTTTCGAAGCTCTGAAAAACATACCGTTCAACGTCATGTATTTACACGAACACGAAAAGATGACAACGTAGGGGAGAACGGTCCAAAATGCACCCCTTAAGCTTTTTCGATGTTTTCGCCTATATAAACAAAAATACCCAGTACATACAAAGTTAATTGCCTATATGCCGGGTATTAAGCCATCCGGAGTGGAAATTAATTACTCTGTCTGAAACATGATTATGCATATGTACAACATGTGAGCATGAGCATGAGCATGATTGATCGCCCACGGTTGCTCCTCCGTTATTGCCAGGTCAGCTGTAATTACACAGAGAACCAACAGATGAAGTTTGGGATTAACATCATCTTCAATGTGTAAGAACTGGTGACCCAAAATTAAGCAATACCAGCGCCGGCCGTGTCCGAATGCAGGTCAATTAAGGAATAGGTAGGAAATGTTGACATGTTACTCGCTTTGATAGAAGCCGACGAGTCATCTGCACTTCCACGAGAAATCACTGGAATGTTGGATACATGGGGTAGGGAGTGTGGCAGGGTTCGTTTTGGTAAACGGTATGCCGTGTAAAGCGTGTAGTTAAAATGATTTTGAACAAAAACACAATCAAACGAACTGAAGGTGCCTGTACGCGAAATTAAATTTCACTTTTTTTACCCGCACAAAGCAGAACAAAATTTCGCCGACCGGCCGATCGTTCTGCTCACCGCACTATGCAGAACAAAAATTCCGTGATCGGCCGATCGTGTTCTGCCTACTAAAGAACAGGTCTTGACGCGAAATTAATTTTCACTTTCTGATTACGTACCCGTACCCGAGAATTTCTTCGGGGAATTTCAAAAGAATTATCTGATAATAATTTAAAGGACTTCCAGTGGTAAATGCCTGGAATATCCCGCAGTTTCACTGAAGGTAAAGATAGGGAGCTGTAGAGAAATCTAACGAGATTGTATTCCGCGTAGGTCCTGGATGCCTCTCCACGGTGTCTTTGTCCGAAGAGGCTTATTTTCAAAAAACAGCATCTCTAAAACACCCACCACACGAAAGTATAAGTTTTCCTTTTTCACTTAAGTGAATTTTTAAAATGTTCTATCGGGTGTCCACCCAAGCAACCAGAAGTTCGGACAAGAAGGGCTATTTTGGCTTAATCAGCTCTCATTTTAAGTAATTTTTTGTATGTAACGGAACTTTAAGTGAACTTTAAAGTTCCGTTAAGGATGCTTGGAACTTGATGTGAACCATAGTGAACCAATTAGTTCGGTTAAGAGTAAATTTAAGTAAAATCTGAACTTCTGGTTGCTTGGGCATTTTCCATACATTTTTAGGGGGTTAAATCTGCTATCATTAGAGATTTCCTGAGATTTCTTTATGAAGTTTGCACAAAAAATAGCAGAAATAAAAATTGTTCTAGATCCCCCGATAGAACATTTTGGTTTACCCACTGAGACACTGAAAGAGACACTTATTTCCGAAAAATAATATCTTCCCATAGAGACATCGTGTTTTTGAACTGAAAATTTTAATTTATATTATTATATTATATTTGATTTACTTTGAATGAAACTGTCAACTATAATATTTCTTTTTGAATAATTATTGAAATCAAAATTGTTTTTTGTTCTGAAGACTGTGCAAATGGTTACGTTAAAGTGCTACTAAATAATAATATTGATAAAAGTTAAAATACTAATCATTAATAAGTATATGAAGGTTTGATCTCACCAAAACTGATAGCTGGAAATGGAGGCTGGAGCCTAGCGTGTCTAGAGTTGACAAATTCGTTCCTAGGTTTCACTTCGAGGCATTTTCCGGGGAATTTTCCTATCCATAGTAAGGATAAACAATCAATTGCACAAAGTTGGCGATTGTTCATTTTACGCGAGGAAAGTAGCAATAGAAAAAAATAGGGCTTCAATAGTGAAGTTGACTTCAACGTTGTTACAATATCCTCTTGTGGTTAACTTCTACTTACTAATCAAAACGATCCCTCCAGGATCATCGAGCACATGACACGAAATAGACACTATTGCCAATGGTTATATGACTTGTACATAATCTTCCTCTATTCTAATGTCTAAAATAATTAAAAATCAAAATATCTTCTGGTCGGATAACGTATCATTTAGTACTATTTTCGCCGAGTTCAAAATCTACCGATTCTCGCACACGATTTGCAAATCAAAGAAAAGGTGAACTGATTTCATCACCAGCAAGTACTGGCCGAATATAACATTATCCTTAAGAATATTATAAAATTCTGTTATATTTGACCAAAATCGAATGTTTCTTTGCACAAAACGAAGAAAGCAGAAAAAACGAAACGTTCTGCAGATACTATATTTCTATGTATTACTATATTACGTTTCTGTAACTCTTCTACGAGTCAGTGATTGGTTTCAATGGCTTACTACTGAGATAAGGGAAAAATGGGAAGCTAGTTAGATGGAAAGATAGATATATTGAAATAGACATTGACAAAAAGATTTGAAGCTAGTCAAAATATAATGCAAATAAAGGCAGAAATCAATTATACATATATAGTAAAATAGTCAAATATACTTCTGTAAATTTAAAAAATCTAAGAAAGTTCTTGAAAATTCGGAAGAATTTTGCGTGGAAGCAAGCCGTGTAAACTGGGCAGTGTTGGTAAAATCACTCATAAATCTCAATCAACGAGCGCTCCCCTGCGATCGAAATCGCTTGCGATTTTGAAGGAATGCATCACGCTTGAATTTTTCATGCTAAAACGCATCATTTTACTCATTTGCCAAAAAATCATTTTGGTTTAAAAACGCATATGAAATCAATTTGGGGCAATTTATTGCTTATACATAAAAGAGTTTCTAATATTGTATGCGACAAACGTCAATTCATTGTTTTTAACGAAGGAGAACAAAAGAAAACCTACGATGATTCAAATAGATGATTCAACTCATCCATGAGTTTTTAGGTGCTGAGTTGGGTGCGTTTCAACTCACGCTTGATTTCAATCACCCATGAGTTTTGAGATTTTGAGTTTTTACCAACACTGAAACTGGGAAGGAAATTTCCGCGGAAATTCAGAAGATCTTCACCTGGAAATGCTTTCCGTGGGAGTTTAAGAGAGAGTTGTGCGAGCAACATTGATTATACATACAAACAGTATGAAACGAACTCACGAGTTCCCGAAAAGTAATTTCAAAAAAAATATATCCCTTGATCTGCTAACATCCAATGGTCTGGAGGTGTTCTGGAAGATGGCAATGTACAAGGGTTATCAGCATTCGTCTTGAATTTTAATTTGAAGGATGATTTCTCGCTTAACTTTTGAAAAGGACCTAAGTAACATTTTTTTCATGAATTAATTTGAATAGCGCAATCAACAGAGCAACATGAAAGCTATTGATTGCAGTATTCAAATAAAATCATGAAAAAAATGTTACTTAGGTCCTTTTGAAAATTTAAGCGAGATTTCTTCATTGATGGATATAACTGATTATTCGCTTGAATCGCGGGAATTGCTTCTTACGAATAACGTTTCAGAACTGGTCCTTAGCTTAATTTTCTTCGGTCCTTGAGACATATATTCATAGGTAGGGGAACAGACGGCTTTGGCAGGTTTTGTTCTATTATTGGCAGGGGGGTTTTTGTCGACCGAATTTTATGAAATTTGGCCACAATATTCTTTGATATGCAAAAAATGTTTGGGCCAAATTTGAGCATAATCAGTCATAAAAAAACCCCTGCCAATAATAGAACAAAACCTGCCAAAGCCGTCATTACCCCTATATGTAAAACAAAATTTTAATTGACGGGAGCTGCTTATTTGCGTCCTCTTGGCAGCACAGCTTACTTCGATCTCCTCTGTCTGAAACATGATTATGCATATGTACAACATGTGATAGATTTAGTTCGGAAAAGGTATTGGAGGGTAACCGCCCCTTCGGTGGGCTTTGATCCCACGACCCCAGTTCGCATGACAGGTGCTTTCCCTACTAGCGGGTACTGATGAAACCAAATTCCCAGCACCAAGTACCAGCTGATCTCTCGCACTACATTTTCAGAATTAACTCTCTCATATGTATTTTTGTACACATGCCAACCAAGTAGGATGAGTATTTAGTATTGTCCGGCTCCTACACACTTGCTTCATCAGCAACGGCGCTCAATGAAGTAGGGGGTTGTGTGAGGTTGTGCCAGTTTGGTCGTCAGATCCCGAGCCGACATCACAAGCGAAGAGAGATCGCCACTCGAGTTCAGTACATTCAGTGGCTTAATACCCGGCATATAGGCAATTAACTTTGAAATGAAATGAAATTTCACCAAATAATACGATGTCCAGTCCATGATAGCCAGGTTCTGATTTTTGATGAAAACCACGGTATTAGGCGATGCGCGGAATTAGGGCAGGTCACGGTATCAATTTTATTGCTACCTATATTCGAACTCCTGATCGGGGGAAATGCTTATCTAATCTTCCGGTCAATGTCATCATATAGTGCATATACTCCTGTATATACACCCGATTCTGTTTTTACACGGATTTTTTTTTACACGGCCGTGTAAAAAAAAATCCCATTCAAAATTTTTGCAAAGTTGCTCCATTTTGCATTTTCGAATTTTGGTTTTTTGAATTTTGAACTGAAAACTGTTTTTTACACGGAACGCATCCCCCGTTTAAAAAAGAATCGTGTGTATACGATTGTGATGCATCACCAGTGCTATATGATGTGCACGTATTACCTGGCAATCTAACTGCATTGATTGTCTGCCTTTTCAGAATTCCCAATAAGATTCCGTTGAAATATCACAAATGATGGTAATTGTTTGTGGAAAGGGAAAGAAAAGTGCAGTGGGTACCGGCCAAGTTCCCCCTGGCAGTGCTAAAATGATAAGCGGGAACAATACCTGATTCCATTTAAATTATTTAGTATCATTAGTGATTAGCACACGTTATTATTTTATGTGGGGGGCACGCATGGAACATATTTTTCAACGCGGGTGTCAAGCGGCTGACCCATGCTCGACCAAAATAGTAAAATTTAGCTAGAATATTTTAATTTTATTTGATTGTTTTTATTTTATTTTTATTTTTTGCCATCAAATGATTAGGAGCTTATTTTCAGCATCAAATAACGCAAGAGAGGGTAAAACTCTGCGTTGCATAGAACAGTTTAGGAGGTCCCCGATTCGGTGCATTGTTGCACTGTCGTGTGGACCATGGTTGTCCCGTGTCGTTTATGGCGATTTCGTTCCCGCATCTATGACGCCTTTGCTTGAACAAATCAAATCAACAATTTTATATAATGGCTGGACATGTTAATAATTCATTCTAGTTCTCAAATCTTGTGGTAGATACTTCTGGAGACTGTCAAGGCGGTGGGAGGGACATTGCCTATGAGTCGCAGAGGCGGCTGTACTCGGGGCGGCAGTATGGTGAAAGCAGTTTCAGGACAGTTTTCAGTTTTCATACTTAAGAGAATATCTAGAATAATATTATATTTTGATGAGCAATAACAATGCCATCCTCCAGTTTTTAATCACGAGCTTTATTAGTAGCATAAGTTATCAGTACTCGTAATATACTTAATTCGGTGGGCACGCTTGGAACCAGTGTCGGGAAATGTACAGTAAAACACTGTGATTATGCGAATGTTTACATTTTATCCGGTCAAATTTCACGCACCGCACAAACCGAAACAGTTTTCCAAAAATGTACGCCCTCATTGTGACATTTTTTTACCGATGAGGCAAACTGTTTGTATGTTCCTGCCTGCTGCTGCGTGAGAGTCGAGCCGTCGGTGTACAGTCAGCAGATTTTTGTTTCGGTTCGTGCGCTCTCAAACAAAACAGAATCGCGTTTAATTGCCTGTGGCGCAAAGCCTAGAAAGAATGCTAGCCGTTGGTACTAATTCATTAGTTCTAGTCTCTAAAATGAGCAAGGATTAAAGAAATAATCATTTACCACAAAAAACGGTCATACGTCGTGAAATGAGCGTACAGAAACATTAATTGTGGGAGAGAAAATAATTAAATCATGTGCTGACTGTCGTCTGCCTAGTCGTGGCTGCTGCTGGGCTACCGTGTTTTTGTTTTTCTTTACTTCGTGGCAGATTGAATGATAAAAAGAAATGTCAACCGTTCCCGTCCCTGCTTGGAACACATTTTTAACTCAAGTTCGACCAAAAGTGTAAAATTTAATTGATTTATTTTAATTCAGTTTAACTATTTTAATCTTTCTACGTCAAATGGTTAGGTATTTGTTCCCCCACCCTCCCTGCTCCCTCCTTTTCTATTTTATGTTTCCAAGCTTAAACCAACGTAATCATATTAATCCCAAACTGCACGTACCTCTATCATATCAATCTACATAGCTTTTTCGACAATCACCAGAAAACGGATTTCAATCATTTCCCTTCTACCATAAGTATACATCATCTAAGCTGTAACAAACTCTATCGTAACTGTATAAGACATTATAAGGTTCCACAGCAATCGCTAGAGCCGGAAGCGGTCAACAAGCCGCTCCACACTCTCCTCCTCTATCTTATATTCTCTCACAAGTTTACTACCCTGAAATTGAACTGTTTCGGACCCCTTATGGGTCTGATGCAGAGGACGGGACGCTCGAGCCTACCATTCAGTGGATGGAAAGATCCGTTGTGATAAAGGGTCTATCACAAGCCTCGGATAACCTGGAATAAGTTTTCCACGAGTCTAGTTCACATTGATTTCATGAGTTCTATATATTAATCGTCACGTTGAAAATGTTGACTGGGCTCCCCTTTCTTAAGCGGAGAGGGGTCTAGAACCATCTTAACCCTTTCCTTCCCATGGTAGCTGTAGAGCTCCATCAAATTTTGCACCTTCCAACATTCATAGAATTATTTCAATCACAAAAAGCAGTATTTGGCAAAACTTTATGGTTCCATTAGACTGCAAATATAATCAATTTTGAGTAAAAATAGTGAAACTATTGAAAACAATCAAGTAACTATTGATTTACAATCTAAAACTTTTTTTTTCGTTTTCCACTAATTTTAGCTATGCCAAACAACTTTTGTTCAAGCATTTTTTCCATAGATGATTCCTTCCTATTGAAATCTTTGAAAAAAGTCGTGGGAAAGAGAGGGTTAAGAATTGACTCCAGCCCCAAAAACCCCTGCATACAAATTTTCATTAGTTTCGATTAGTTTAGTAGTTTCCGAGTCTATAAGGTCAGACGGACAGAAAATTATTTTTATGTAGGGGAACGGTTCGGCAATTCATCCCAGAGCTCCTATTTTCATCCCATCAAAAACAACAATGAAAAGGAGTTTGATTTGTTTCGTATTTTTGTATTTTTTTCACCAGTGAGCACGCTTGTTAGCAAAAAGAAGCGACAAGATTGATGCTGTATTACTTTGTTTTGCTATGAGATGAATATATGTTCAGTAAGATGGAAAACGGAACAGTTCCCCTATATAAGATAGGGAGCTTCGTGGTAATTTCGCATATGGGGTAATTTAGCCAACTGCTTATCCTCAATTCTTATTGATAATGTGCAAGTTATTATAATTGAAAGTTTACACTACATTTCCTTTACCCTGTTACTTATTCTCATAAAGCAGTCCCAAAAATTATTCGTTTTAATAGCTAATAAAATAACTATTGAAGACTCGTTCCAGAGAACGGTCCATTTATTATAAAAAGTAAGGCCTCATAAATAATATTTTAGACGTCATTTGCACTACTTGTTAGTAGTATAATTTAGTTCACAGCATAGTATTTCGGTCATATAGGATGGTGAATTATTTAAAAAAAATAACGAACATAACACCAATAAAATCGCCCTGTAAAAATGCACCACTACGCTGCAAACAACTCCTCTGGTGGCAATAAAAGCAGTGAACTAAAACGGATCTTCCAAAAACAGAGCTGTAATTGAATATGGTGTTCTACGCCATACTCTAAACAGGTTTCCCGCCCGCAAAAGGAGGAACTTAAGTGCAAAGTGTACTGTCATCATAGTACAAGTTAGACCACGACAAAACTTTATGCGGATATTTTTGTATTTCCAGCATTTGAATATAGGTTTTAGCTTTCAAATATTTTTCGAAAGCTTTTCCTTCCCACAGCTTCTGTTCCACTTATTCTTCCATACCTTAGCTTAGTGAGCGGCCTTGCTAGCCAATCGCTTGTCGCGTTCCTCAGCAATGGACAGCTTAACACCCTTGCCCTTTGGCAGCGAGATGAAAGCCTTGGTGGCCTTGCCGATGATGAACACGTTAGTCAGACGGGTGGCGAAAACGTGACCGGTGGCGTCCTTGACGTGCACGATTTCGAACGATCCCGGATGCTTCTCGCGCTGGATCACAGTGCCGCAACGACCCAAATTCCTTCCGCCGGTGATCATGCACAAATTTCCCGGTTCGAACTTGAGCACATCCATCACCTTACCAGTGGCGATATCGTACTGGATCGAGTCATTCTGGTGAATGATTGGATCGGGGTAGCGGATGGTACGGCCGTCATGGGTCAAAATGAATGGTACCTTCTTGGGGCCGATCTGGACACGTTTCACCTTCAGAAGCTTGTACTATAAACAAAGGAAAGCATTTAATAAGCGGAGTCTTAACTTGTTGATACGATTTAGTTAAAGTACCTTGGCTTCTTCTGGAGTGATTCGGTGAACGGTGAAGCGACCCTTGACATCATAGATTAGACGGAAGTTTTCGTTCGTCTTCTCAATGCTGATGACATCTGAAAAAAAAAATGGAATAACAAATGTAATAATCATTGTACTGATTTATGATTTAAATTTTCGATTACAACAGTATTGTATTCCGCCAAATATGTTATTAGTGAACCACAAAACTCATTGCTTCTAATGACCGTCAGCGGAATATCAGTTTCTTTGGGCCATGTTTTGACAAGACATCCGGCATGATTAAGCCACTGTCCTGCTTCGATGTGGCCGTAAGATGAATCGGGTTGGAATCCAATTTCTAAACTACATAGCGCTTTTAGGGACACAACTCCAAAAGCAAACGACAGGCAAAAGCGAAGAGCAGTTTTTCTCCTTTGCTCTACTTCGTACACGAAAAAATGGTTTTCAGATGTGCTAATCGCCTAGACATTTACATTTGTGCGTTTACTATACACCCAGGTTTTTTTTACACGGTTTGGTTTTGGTCGTTTAAGACCTTCAGCGTTAATGAAGCAATGAGTTAACCCCACGAAAAAATTCACAAAAAATCAAAGAAAATTCACGTGGTATTTTAAAATCTGTGAAAGTTTAGGTTAACCGAGAAATTAATGAATTCCAACCGCGTAAAAAAAACCTGGGTGTAATCCAATGTTATGCGCCAACCGATGCTGCCGATCTCCAAGACAAAGAGAACTTCTACAGTCAACTCAATGCCGTCGTAGATAGAATTCCGAATGGTGATATCAAGATCTGTTTGGGCGACTTCAATGCGAAGATCGGCTCCGACAACTCGAACCATGAGCGCATTATGGTACGCCATGGTCTCGGAGAAATGAGCGAAAACGGAGAGCTGTTCGCAGAATTTTGTGGTAATAACGACATGATGATCGGGGGATTGCTCTTCCCTCATCGACCGGTTCACAAGGTCACGTGGGTCTATCGTGATAGCTTTACAGAAAACCAAATCGACCACATCTGCATCAGCCGAAAACGGAAACGGAAGCTTCTTGATGTACGGAATAAACGTAGTGCAGATATCGCGTCTGATCATTGGCGAAATACGCCTGCGCATTGCGCGGATTCGTTCGCAGGAGGAAAGAGTTGGACGACGATTCAACACACGCCGACTGGAAAATGCCACGGTGAAACGGTCCTTCGTTGAAGAACTGGAGACGCGTGCTGCAGATATTCCGGAAGGTGGCAGCGTGGAAGACCAATGGACCGCCATCAAGAATGCCTTCATCGCCACCAGCGAGAACAATCTGGGCGAACTGCGCACCCAGAGAAAACAAATGATCACCGATGAGACCTGGATGAAGATAGAAGAGCGAAGAAAAGCCAAAGCCGCTATAGAGCGATCAAAAACCAGAGGAGCCAAAGTTTTAGCCCGTCAACGATACTCGGCTCTTGAGAGGGAAGTAAAACGCTCATGTCGACGGGACAAGCGAGCGTGGGCAGACTCTCTGGCCGACGAAGGAGAGAGAGCTGCCGCAACCGGGGACATTCGCCTCCTCTACGATATCTCACGACGCTTAAGCGGGGCGAAGACGAATGCAACGATGCCTGTGAAAGATCCCAAGCAACCATAAGTACGGATAAGATGGGATGTTTTGGCTTAATCAGCTTTAAGTAATTTTTTGAATGGCTGAAGCGCAAAAGTGAACTTTGAAGTTCTGTTAAGGTGCTTTGAGCTCGATGTGAACCAAGAGTGAACTAATTGGTTTGATTAGGAACAAATTTAAGTAAAATGTAAACTTTTGGTTTCTTGGGACGCGAGTGATCAGTTATTGACCGACCCAACTGACCAGCTGAAACGCTGGTTCGAGCACTTCGAACAACTTCTTCGCCAGCCAGGCCATCACCACCTCGGCATGATCTGCCTAGGATCCGACGTATAACACGCGTTAATACTGAAGCTCCATCACTGCTAGAGATTCAAACAGCCATCCAAAGCATGAAATCGAATAAAGCCCCAGGGGTCGATCGCATATCAGCCGAGATGCTCAAAGCTGACCCCATGACATCCGCTCAACTACTGCATCGTTTCACCTTGCCGATCGCTCCTCCTCGGCAGGTTTAGTCATCAACGTAAACAAAACCAAATCGTTGGATGTAAACACGGTGACTCCTTCCAGTTTCACAGTAGCCGGGCAACCAGTGGAGAATGTTGAAAGCTTCCAATATCTTGGTAGCCAAATGGCGTCAGACGGCGGTACCAAGATCGACATAGGCGCACGGATCAAGAAAGCAAGGGCTGCCTTTGCGAGTTTAGGAAATATCTGGAAAAACAGGCAGATAAGTGAACGCACCAAAATACGAATTTTCAACTCTAACGTGAAATCTGTGCTGTTATACGCCAGCGAAACATGGTGTGTATCAGTGGAGAACACGCAACGGCTGCAGGTGCTCATCAGCAGATATCTGCGGTACATAATTCGGGCCTGGTGGCCTCACAATAGATCTCAAACAACGAGCTCGATAGTCGTTGTCACAAGAGGCTGATAGCAACAGAAATTCGGGATCGGAAGTGGGGCTGGGTCGGCCACACTCTACGTAGGGGCGAAAACGAAATCTGTAAACAAGCATTAGACTGGAACCCAGCGGGACATCACTGCAGAGGCATACCCAGTGGCTCATGGCGGCGGATTGGCAATCCTACACCTTTGCTCGCAAGGCTACTGGAGACCCCAATAATCTGTACGCCTAGAGCTTGAAATAACGAAAATTCCACTTCTTATTTCATTTCGTGTAATTAAATAAAGAAGACTATTTTTCTGTCAATCAGAAAATGCCGGGATAACATGGGTCAAACAGCGGGGCTACAATTATTGTAATTCTTAATGTTGCTTTTATTTAAAATATTGAATTACAAACAGATAGATAGGTTTATTGCAAATGGTTTTATTCTATAAAAAAACATTTTTAAGCTTTTAATGAAAAACTTGCCCCACATTTTAAAAAATTTCTGCAATTATTTTATTAAAACAACTAAAAAAGCCTTTTTAAAGACAAAAATTTTACATTTATAAAAAACAAATTAACACTATTATGCTCGAAGATAACATCAAATTGATTAAATCAGGCATAAAATGAAATTTTATCCTCAAATCGTGTAAAAAAAAAGTACAAAGGCATAATATCTGCATTAAAACGTATACAGGGTTGGTCGGAAATCCTGAAATATTTTCCGCGCCAAATCCGCGCGACATGAAATCCATTGCACGCAAAATACGCGCGACCCAGAGCTAAACTCTAAGCAAATACACGTGAAATATCATAATTTTTGTATCACAATTTATTGTTCATAAATTCGGTACAGTCGCATGTAGATAGGAAATCAAGCAAACATGGGACCGTTATGTATTTATGGGCAGTTTACTGAACGTCTTCTCTTCCAGTTAGTTTATCTATAATATTACCACAGAGAAACAGACGTCTCACTTAGAGCAGAATGCAATCAAAATCATCGCCACGGAAACATTTTCGTCTAAAACTAAAATCACTGAGTTTTGTCAAACGGCAACCAGATGGCGGAAGTGTAAAAACGTCAAACATAAGCAAAATCTATGGAAGCGCCATTGGTGGCCGATGGAGATGGAAATAACTGAATCTATCACCCTAAAGTGCAATTTTGACCTCTTTCTTGTTTTATAATACACGAGAAAGGCACCATCACCGCTAGCTGGATTACTCTGGGTTTTTTCACTCATGTCTTAAGGTTCCCCCAAACACACGCGACGAGACAATCGTGACGCGATTCTATCGCTTGGCGACTGCGATTTTGTCGCCGTTGGTATGGAAGCGTAAATGGAACATTGCCTGCAGCGACCCAACGATAGAGTCGCGGCGATGAAATCGCTTAGGTTTGGGGGAGCCTTTATTGTACGTTCCGCATCGTCCTGGACAAGGTGTATAAATTCTAAGGTGCCTTCCAGAGTAGACGCGTCTACGCGATTTCGCGCGAATACTGCATTTAAAAGAATAACAATCAATAATAAGGAGCTGTCAAATCGTATGGACGCTTCGCTTTGCACTTCGCGTTTACTCTGGCCGCACCTTAAGACTCCATCCAGTCTTGTATTCATTGAATAAGTAAAAGGCAAAAATCTATTGATACTTTATACCACGTGAATATGTGGAGTGTCCTTAAATGCAAGATGGTTTTGAATAAAAATGTTGGCCCCATCAAAACGCTGTATGGAGTTTCAACCTGCAGAGTCCTGCTTAAAGAATGTTTGTCTGACCTCATTCCAACAGTTGCTATTTTGAGGCAAGGATGTATTTTATTTCGGCTGGTGTACGTTTTGTATTTTGGACCTGATGACGATTAGAATCCGGCAGGACATCACAGCAGAGGCAGACACAGAGATTCGTGACTACGAAGCCTTAACAAAGAAATAGAGAAAATCACAACCAACCAAGCCTAAGCATTTATCTACCCAGTCTGGAGATCTTTAACATGGCCCTATGTATCCATATGGATGCTCCGGACTCATAAATGAATGAATAATACTAAAAATAAGTCGAGTCAAGTACGAGACACTGAAGACGGCCTTACTGTTGAGGTCGAAATACGTATCTGTCAAGATACAATTAAGTGGTGGAATTCAATGGGATTGTACAAACTCGTCTTATGACAAGTGAAGACATTCCACTAAAAAGCTCAAAATAATTTTCTAAAAATATGAATGTTGGCCGTTCGTGATCAAAACCTCAAAAGAAAAAAAAACGAATTTACTCACCCATGAATCCAGCCGGGTAGTTCGGATCTGTGCGGACCTTGCCGTCGATCTTGATGTGACGCTGCATCACAATCTTGGTGACCTCGGTGTTGGTCAGGGCGTACTTCAGACGGTTACGCAGGAAAATCACCAGCGGCAACGATTCACGCAGCTTGTGTGGGCCGGTGGATGGACGCGGGGCAAAAGTACCCCCGGTCTTGTCCAACATCCATCCTCTTGGGGCGTTCAAACGCTTCAAGTGTTTCTTCGGTCCGCGAGCCTAGAATTTTTTTAGATTAAGTTCGAACGATTATTATAATGTTTAAAATCTGTATGGCATATCGAGCGATAGATTGATATTTTGCTTCTCAAGTCCTTTGTAATATCACAAGTGGGCGAACTATGATCCTTCACGGTATCCGCTGTTTATCCAGAAAACCTTCGATGTCAACAGTTTTACTGAAATCGACAAGACGCAAATGTTTGCTGCACCATGGGCTTCCAATATTATGCGAATTGTATGTAGGTACTCCAATTCCAACTGGACACAGCACTCATTTTAGGTTTCGTAAAATAAAATCATCGTTGGCCGTAGGCCGCTTCTCAAAACACAACAACTCGATGCATGGGATCACAATATTCCACTTCTAACAGCGATGCACTAAACTTACTTTCGATAATCTTACTTTATTCGGTAACCATGAACTTGCTCTTCAATTTTTCGTAAATTAACTAGCATTTTTCACCATAAATTCAGCAAAATTCTTCAATCTATCAACTTGAATCAAACGACACGTTACTTACCATCTTGATAGTTTAGGGCGAAAAGAAAACTACGAAAGACAAGTCGCCGGAAGTTGTCAAAATCAGTTCAGTGCATCTGACATGACAGCTGTTAAAAATCGCAGCGTCGCTTTGCACGCGACGCCGCGTGATGTTTTGTGCTCGGTTTTGTGATGCTCAAAGAGATCTCGCTTAACAATAGATAATGACCTAATTTAAAAAGCAAACGAATCTATTTTAAAGGTTGGTATCGTGTTCAAAAGAAATTTCTTTTTCTATCTCAATCACATGTTAAATTCCGTTCACTGAATCGGAAAAGTAAAAAATCGAAGCAAAATTCTTACAGCAGTATCCACATGAAAAGAACAAAAAACAAAATTGGCATTTGTAAGGTTCCCACGCAAAGTAATGGGAGCTCCCGCATAATCATGGACCATACGTGGACCGCATCTGTTATAATTGAAGAGAATAAGTGGTATTGTAGCGATGGTCTCACTAATAGTAGTCAACTATAAATGAACAGTCTCATATACTGTTTCAACAGTAGCTCAGATGGTAAACGGCCAAACTACCATATGAGTAATGGGCGGTTACATAATTAACATTTAAATCTGGTCGTTTTTCGAACAAAATTTTCGATGTACCATACATCAGTTGGTAGATGTACAATTCAAGAACTATATAATTACACATCGACAGCATGTTATGTATTAACAGTAAGTGTTGATGTAGGCTTGGTATGGTGAATCAAGCTTAAAATTGTATGCTAACAATGAAGTGAATAGTGACAATATATCTTATAACACATATGTAATTTTGACTGCATGGCATGTCGTTTTTCATTATGCGGGCTGTCACTTTATATACTTTCGGAAAAATATTCTGCTCGATTATTGCGTAAGTAAAAGTGACAATTTGATTCTTGCAGATCAGTTGTCAAAATTGCTCTTGGTAATATTGAACAAAATTCCGTAACCTCTCTACTTTTTAAGTCGATACTGGCCTTAATCTGGGTCCAGCTTTTTACGCTAGCCATAAATTTACAAGGGGTGAATCGAATTTGACATATGCTGTGTACCGTGGACCCCCGATAATTTGAACGGTACCTCATTCAAATTAACGGGGTTCATTTTTAATTTGAGCTTCTGGTTACTCTATAAGCATCAGAAAAACTGGTTTCTGGCTGCTCTCTTTGCTGGTTTGTTTTGATTCTGCGTTCCATTTCACGATGTTCCATTTTTCTTCTCTCGATTCCACGTGGTAAATGACGTTTGATCAATTTTTAATTTGAACTATTGTCGTTTTCGGTTATTGCTGGGTCGAACCTAGTTCTGCACCGGATCCGCTCTAACAGCTGTCAAAACGTTCGGTTATTCGTTCAGGGCCCTGTAGCATAATCAGACTAATAATATTAGCTACAAGTTACAAGCTACAAGTCAACAAATTACAAGTACTTGTAATTTGCGTCGCATAATAATCTTTTGCCAACTAATAATATTAGTACTTGTATTATTAGTAAGGTTGAAATTACAAGTCCGTCAGGTTCATTTACCTGTCAAAATTCATCCGACAGTTCACCGTCAATGAGGAGGAAAACGATTTGTTTACGTTTGTTTGCAAATTGTGGATAGAATATATATTTTGACTGCGATAGGTATGCAATGCACGGAACACTCTCTGTAAATTTATCGAATCCGCGGTTTAAGCCGGCTTCGTGGTATTGGTATTTTTAACCAAGCCAATGGAATGCACACTGGAGTCGTTTTTACGTGATCTTTAGGATTGACTTAAGTTTTAATTAAGGCAATTTGTAAGTTACGCAAACGTATCCTCCATGATAAATCGAATCCCGCTAGACTTGTTTGTTGTGGGTTTTTGAAGAGGGTTTAATTTACGACTGTGTAAGACTTATGCGGGTTTAGATTTTGCTTCTAATTCGATTGTGAAATTTGGACGTTTTAGTTCAAAATCCTAACTGATGAAAATATCGTAATAAATTCTACTCAGAATTTAGGTAGTTTTTCCGTTTTTCCTTTCTTTCCCATGATTGTTGTCAAACATAATGCAATATGTATGGTCTTAAACAAGATTGTTTAGTATAATAATACAATAATACAAATTTCAGTAAATTAATATATTCTCAATTTTGAGATGAATAAAGTCAACTTTGGGTAAACCAAACTCAGCTTTGGTTAATATGTTTTAAGTGGATTAAGTTAAACTACTGTAAGTATTAGGAAACTCATTTTACTCAAAATAGGGTTATTGGTCCAAAGGGCGGATTTGAGCTAAAACAACCCACTTTTGAGTAGTTTTGGGTTTCTGTGTACTGCATAATTGCTAATGATTTTTAGCGCTCCACCATTTGAATACTTGATGTCAGCACTTAAATTACTTCTACTAGGTATATGCAAAGTCATTTGACAATTTTCATAATTCTCAGTGTTATATGGGAACGAGAAATTTATTCTTAGTGCCCAGTATTTCATTATATGGTAATTTGAAGCATCTAAAATAATAGTGTCTTTCTCTGTTAAGTCGTTGAAAACAATGAAACTATGCATAACTACTTTGCACTACTAAAATAATAAAATATAAGCTACTTGTAAATTAAATTACAGCACCATTCATACTTGTAAAAGAAACTACAAGCCAACGCTAATAATTTATACTTGTATTCTCTTTATGCAACATTTACTTGTAAATTCCACTAATATTATTAGTGCGGTTTACTTGTAATATTAGTCCTGTAAATTCATACTTGTAGATTCATTATGCAACAGAAAAATACAAGTTACAAGCTACTCTACTAATATTATTAGTACAATTTCGATTATGCTACAGGCCCCAGGTTGGATCGCGATCCGCACCAGATCCGACCCAAAATGAATGAGGTTCGCTCTGCCGATTTATCGAGATCCAACCTAGGTTCACCAATACATTCAAACACAAACTGTCAAACTGGTGTTTATGTTTACGCTAAAGGAAAATGAAAACGTAAAAGACACGGATGGGTATTTGATTTTGTTTGTTTCATTTGTTAAATTTATCAATTTTGTTGATCTTCCACGCAAAAATGGATTATTTTAATTTTGTGCTGTCTTCAAGTTGCTCTGATGGTGAATCGGATTCAGATATCGACATATTTTTCACTGATTACCTCAGATGATAGCTCCACTATAAACAAAATGAGGGTTGAAAATTTGGTTGAAAATGTGATTTATAAAATGCAGTGACGAGAAGGTAGCTGCTATTTATTCACTATTACGTTGTGTATTCGAACATATGCTTTAGGTATAATTTCTCTATCAATGGGAAAATAGCGTACCAGAGTATCTGCCGCTATGAAGTTATTTATACCAAAATGTTCATACCATTATTTTATTCATTATTGCAGTCTGTGCATAATTTGTTCAAGGTTACGGATTTGAAGAATATAAACATAATGTATTAACCCTGGCATTAACCATTTTTAAGACTTTGACAACTATATTGCCATCAACAAATTTATTGTATTTATTTATAAATGATTATTAATAAATAATTTCAATGGTTTATTTAGAAACATTTTTTATCCGAATTGGGCATATTTTTTAGTGGAAGAAAGGTTTTTAGTTATAATTCGTTGAAAAACGACAAAGACATATTTTTTCATTGTTATTTATCATGTTGAATCTCCTGTTTAGATTATGTAGTGAACATTATTTGCCTTTCTTGTATATTTGGTTTTTGCAGTTTTGTCGAAATCGCAATTTATCCCAAAGGGTCCCTCTTCTTGGGAGAAAAATAGCAAAAAAATGCAAATAGCAAAAAATAATGCTGTTCAACTCTTGTAATGATTTGATTCTTTGTTTTAAAATAAAAGGCCAAATCTCAATAAATGTTGTATTGGAGTGTTTCCATATTTTCTTGTACTGTTCCATTTCAATGACATAATTGATAATTCAAATTTACTGTAACACAGTCACTGTTACCCAAAAAGTTATATAGAATCAGCATAACAGTTTATCGGGAAACACGGATTGGCATAAATTCTTTCACGGCAATCCACATTGCCGTCGTCATTCATCACAAGCTCCTAATCACATTAATTTATTGATGGATTAATAGTCATTTTAGTCATTGAACAATTAACAGAAGAAACGTCTGATTTCCCCCATAATTCATAAAACAAGAAAAAAAACACTAATAACAAAATTCAATAGATAAAATATGTCTGTTTCTGCCAGCTGATAAAACTGCGAATTGAAAACAAAACAGATGATAGGGATTGAGTTCTCACTAATACCATCATACTGACTCGATCCCGATTCGTTTTTCGTTCGGTTATTCAGAGTCGGGGTCGGACCTGACCCAGGTTTAAAACCGAAAACGACATATGTTCAAACCAACGGGGTTCAAACTAAAAAGTGTTCAAGTTAAAAATGGTCATATTACCGGGGGTTCACGGTACATATTTTTTCATCGAAATGTCTTATGCCATGAATTAGTTGTCGATCTGTCATATTTTTATGTTGTGAAAAATAGGTGCGATGCAGTTAAACGTTTGGAGTTTTGTATAGGTATTTTCATTTATTCTAATAGGAATCTAATTTTTTATTATTTTTAGGACTGGCTTCTATTATGCGGGGCAAACTATCGTCCGTTTATTTCACGGCACGTTCCAATCAATGGTATTTTAGCGGACGTTCCGAATGATAGTGTACCAAAAGATATTTCAAAATCCAAGAGAAAATGTTTTAGACAAAAGTAAAATTATCTCTTGTGGATGGTATTTTTTAAATTTTTGGTTATAA
Source organism: Armigeres subalbatus (assembly GCF_024139115.2). Lineage (NCBI taxonomy): Eukaryota > Metazoa > Arthropoda > Insecta > Diptera > Culicidae > Armigeres > Armigeres subalbatus. The sequence goes on along the minus strand of NC_085140.1, from coordinate 177,944,116 downwards.
CGAAAATATAATTATTATTTAAATCTGTTGAAAAACCATTTGCAGAATGATATGAATAAGTAAATACACCGTTTTCACTGATACACAGCCGATGACCACCAACGGTCAAAATTTAGTAATTTGAGTGGCTTCATCCACATAGATAATAGGAAAAGCATAACCCGTTTAGTTATGTACCAATTTTGATTTACCTCGGATTTTTATTCGATTTGATTAAGACAAGAAACGCGTTACTTTAAGCCAAAAGAGCCCCGCATTATGGATTGAAACTACGTGAAACTTATGAAAACTATGAGGCTGCACTCGGAAGACCATGTAATGTGCAATAGCAGCTTATAAATGTTTGCATGTCTCCTGAACGAGATATCTGAAGACATCATGTAGATATTTCACAATGTCATAACTATTATATTCTTCATACCGCATGTTGAATAAATGAAAATCGAACAGATTCATCCAGAAGCGATTTTGGGTACCACGAGAGCGTTTACGAGCTTGAATTCCACCTAAAAAAAGTCAGCATTAAAATATGTTTTGATGAGAAATATTACTCTGTGTTCCGGTATAACACTCCAATCGCTAGCAAAATTATGACAAATCAATGTTTTCATAGAAAATTTCAACTTCATAGATTGCTAAGACCCATCTATAAAAATTATAGTGGACACACCATATGTCAAAAGGGGTGATGCAAAGCATTATGGCATCATCGAGTAAAAAGCTGGTTGTTATTTGGGGAAAGAAATACAAATAAACTTAGTTTGAGTTGTGCATTCTTTGTAACAAATATATTCACACTTGGTGGAAGGGATAAATTGGTCACTATAGTACATATACCTGGGAGCTGCGGACTCGATCGAATCCAATTTTCAAGATATTTTGCTTGAAACTCGCAAACTTCCTCTCGATGTTCAATGTACACGTTACGATTTTCTCACATTGAATTATCATTGTGTTTATCTTTATAGAATTAATCACAAAGATTTCGTCAATTTACTGCATCGCATAAATTAACGTGTCGAAAATTAAATACCCTTTACTTATTTTGAATCCGTCGATATATTTAAAATTACGCCAGAAAATTGAAATTTGTTCAAAATGAGCTATATTTAGCTGGGTGGTGCGGATAGAATCGATTTGGTTGTCAAACTGAAGCCAAAATTTTCTATTGTGCCGGAGCCAAACATTGAAGATTGTGGTTATGTTCGTTTCTGATCTAATATTGAGAAGTATTGTTATTATTTTGGGAAAAAATAAAATTAAACTTTGTTTGAGTTTTGTATTCTTTGTAACAAATATTCTCACATTATATTTCGAGTGGAAAATTAGTGGGAATGTAATTAAAAAGGACTCGTTACGAAATTTCACGAGATTCAGCAGCTGATTGGAGCATCAATGTATGTAAACAATCGTAAAGTCATGTAGAGTCTAGCGCATTTGTGCACCCCCGTGCAGCGTGGAAAGAGAAATTCGAAGAGCGGGAAATGTTTGACAGCCAAGTAACTGCAAAATAATTTAGTTTATGGAAGTGATTTCAAAATATCCCTCTGCTCGCTTGAGCGCAGAAAAGCGGCTCTATCCGCAGCACCCAGATATTTAGTATGAGTTGATTTATACGTGTACTCTCTCGGCGGCGCTCAAAATGCAAAAAACCTCTCTCGATGCGATGGATACTTTTTGACAGCTTACCTTGGAGATTTTTTGGCACTCGTTTTGACTCTATCCGCAGCTCCCAGTAGTATACTTGCGGGGAAAATCAGCAGAAGAAAACTCACATGCCAGCGAGGCTTTGATATCCGGCGGAACAGAGAAAAAAAAAGTCGATTTGCTGTCGTCCGTGAAGTATTCCATGGACTCCACGCAATACAGCGGAACGGCAACGGAAACGGTGGATTTGACAGTCAGCCCATATATTTTCTGTCAAATTTTCCGTTTCCGTCGTCGTTCCGTTGAATTGTGTTGGTGCTTAGCTGCCAAACGTGTTGACGATTATTAATAAGCACGAGTTGCGAATGGTAAATATTAACTTTTTCACACTATTTGTACCGAGATTTGCACAGCACACAACCGACCGGGAAAATTAAATATATTTACAAAGTAACAGACTAAAAATGGTTAATCGAAATGCAAATGATAGCTTAAATTGAAAATAATCTTTATAGCAAAGCTGTAAGGTTATGAAAAGATTAAAAGTTGGAAAATGCTGAAAAGGACTAAATCGGCACCAACATTTCAAAAGGGCAAAACTGCTTTTGTAAACAAGAGCTTCTCACGTCGCTGGTGGGCTTGTTTGTGCCCGCCCACGCAATCCAGTGCTATCGAATGAAAGAAGAGGATTCACCGCTTCTGTCAGTGGTGTTGAACTGCGTGCGTGGACTCAAATTAGCCCACCAGCGACGTGAGAAGCTCTTGTTTACAAAAGCAGTTTCACCCTTTTGAAATGTTGGTGCCGAAATAATAAGCTAATCAACTTTTTAATTTTTCTCCGTGTATATACATTGACAGTCGCTGTATGCCCAAATACAGCCCTGTTTTTAGTTCTGTCAAAACCAAAAAAAAAAAACAACGATCGTTGTCAAAAACAAGAAAATCCGTCGCCAAAAATGATAAAACGCCATTTTGCATGTGCCGGATACATTTTTGTTTGAAGAATAATGTTATCGTTGGTGGAAAAACAGTGAATCTGTAAAGAAACAGGAAGAAAAGTTAAAATACGAGTACATTATGGTCTAACCGGTAGGACTGCGTTGGGTTTGATAGAGATCCTGCGGTATACGCCGTACAAAGTGCTCCTGGAGCCGTAGATAAGAAAAATTGGAGCTTACGAGGATTTTTCATTTCTACGAGTGAAAGTGTTCGGGAAAAAGGAATATCAGTGAAACTGTGAAGAATCGACCGATATCAAGATGATGTTTACGGTAAGTACATCCCAATTTACGTAATGATTCTATAAAAAATATACCTAATTAATTTTTTTCGCATTATTGCCTAAACTTCCTTGACCTAAGTAAAAGTCCTGTAACTGGTAGGCTATCGTAACAAATGAATATACTTATATACTTAATGGACAATGAGAATGATTTTCTCAGGCTAAAAAACGATGATAGCAAAATAGTTTGATACAAACTTGCTTTATAAAGTATAATACTATTATACTTTAGTTCCTTGCCCTGAAAATTAGCTCTGTGCCTACAGAATTACTTAAAACTGAATGAATAAAATTACAAATTACAATTTCAAATATGTACTCTATTGTAAATATCTGTCGGCTTCAGATACGGAGCCTTTCAAATTTATCATACATTTTAATCAGAGTGCATGTTATAGCAATAGCTTGAGTGCATTCACTCTGATTTTGATTGTACAGCATACACTCTGATTTTAGGATTTATATTTTTAAGTCATATTCCAGAAAGCCTATCCCTGGAATGTCATGTTCTAGAATGCAATATTCCCCAAAACATGATTAAAAAGAATAGATACATTATAAAAAAAAAATACTTTTTTTGAATTTATCTTCCCTCGTCTGTCACGCATTTTTGAATATTCAAAATCTTGACTCACTGAAATATAGAACAATATCATTTTTATATGACCGTTGTCAGAGTGCTTCCAAGAAATGCAGACAAGATTGATATTGGCAAAGACGAGCACTTCATCATTAAGTTCGAGCGTTTCTAAGATGTTGAAGATTTTTTTGAGATTTTAATGAGTTTGACCTGATCTGAAGGAAGATAAAATGGATCAACGTATACAGTCGTCAATCTTGATTATCACCCAGAATTGTTCGAGGATTCTCCAAGATTTGTTTTCAACCGAATTAATTCTGAAGATCACAGCGATCAAAACACCACCGCAATTGGTTGAATTCCGAACGCAACGAAACTTATAGATTGTAATAACCATTAGTGTTCTTTCGCTGTTCTCATCATGGTGCAGCTTTTTCCATAATATGCCAGATCCCACAGATCCAATAGAAGTTGAAATACTCAGGCGAAGGCAAAGCTTAGGCTGAATATTAATCGTTCTTCCCGAAAAATAGTGTCCACGGGGTAGAGACGGCTGCCGGTCGCTGGTTGGCAGGAATAAGGTTTGATTGTAATAAGTAGAATAGAGGCTTACTCACAAGTCACAGCTAGTATGTCCATGACCTCACTCACTCACTCAAGAGGGGTACATAGGACCAACAGGGGCCAACGTAAAAGATCTCCATCCTGGGCAGCTGCACGCTTTAGCCTTGACCTAGGCCCAGATCAGATTCCTGTCGACTTCCTTTATTCCTTTGTTAAGGCTACTTCGCCACGAGCCCCTGGGTCTGCCTCTGCTGCGATGGCCTGTCGGATTTCGTCTCCGCTCTATGTGTAGCCGACCCACCTCCATTTGCGCTCTCCAATTTCTGTCGATGGAGCTTAGCATTCGAGATCCAGTTGTGAGGCCACTAGGCCCGAGTTATAAAACGTAGACTCAGTTGATAAATACTTGCAGTTTCTGCGTGATCTCTGCTGCTACATACCAAGTCTCACTGGCGTATAATAACACAGATCTCACATCAGAGTTGAACATTCGGAATTAAGTGCGGTGACTAATCTGACTGGATCTCTGTATATTTCGTAAACTCGCCAAAGCAGCCCTAGCCTTGTTGATCCGTGCTCCTATGTCGATCTTGCTCCGTCCGACGCTAACTGGCTGCCAAGATATTGCAAGTTTTCGATCTTCTCCCCTGCTTGCCCGGCTATCGTAAAGTTGGAGAGATTGTTCGTTTTAACATCCAACGATTTGGTCTTGTTGACATTGATGGTGGGACCTACCGTAGAGGAGCGTTCGGACAGGTCGTTCAGCTTACTCTGCATATCAGAGCGGCACCGTTGTGCTATTAGAGCAATATCATCAGCCAAATCGAAGTCGTTTAGATGCTCCATAGTAATAGGCTGCCAGGACAGTCCACGGTTTGGTAAACGGTCAATTACACCCACCATAATCTCGTCGATTACGGAACAGTAGCGGAAATAGAATACAAACTTGCCTCACTTCAGCAACTAACCAAAGCTACATTATCCAGAACTCAGCACGTGTAAACTTCGTACTGCGTTTCTATGAGGCCGACGATTTTGTCCGGAACTCTCTTGCGTCTAAGGGCGCCCCACAGATTTTCGTGAACCTGACGATCGAAAGCTTTTTCGTAGTCAATGGTTTGACTCGATTTGAGAATTTGAGTTTTTTCAAACAGTGCCATTTCATTTCATTTTTTTGGCTAATTTTGTCGAGTGTAACATTCATGCGATCATTGATCACAGCAGAGCCTTGATATTGAGGTTGAGGAAACATAAGTGTAAGCGCAGCATTCGGAAATCCAAAAACGATTGTCAGGGTATTGAACCATCTTTGCCAGTAGTTCATAAGTTACCTACGTGAAACTGAGAGGGGTAGAGGGTAATGATAAATGTGACGATTTTTAGAATTTTTTTAGATTATTCATACAATTCTTACTTACAATAGACAATATTCACTGTGGATGTGTACTGAGTTGAGAATCGGCAAAATGCTTTTAAACTGCATAGGTATAATCAAGAGAAATGATGAAACCATGACAATAGGACTAAGACTTTATTTACACGTATCAAACCATCCTACACAACCGTTGTGAGAATATCACCATACATTTATTACCATCTTTTGTCTTTCTTTTCAGAGTGGATATCGTGGCAGTCATAAGGTATTTATACTAGTACTTTGTTGAATTCATGTATATTTTAAAAGTTTTGTTGTTTTACAAATATTTTTATCCAAACTCATTTTTTTCTTCGTATTTGGTAGTAATTTAGGGTAAGGCGGGGCAAGATGAGTCACGGGTTAAGATGGGTCAGGGCCGTTTTAGACATTGTATACATTTTAATGTAGAGATTATGTGGAGCTTTATTGTCACTCGATTTGATGATAAAATTTAATTCAGGTAGAGTATGGCAAGGTAAAATATTTTTCAGCATTGTTTCTTATGCGAAATACACTTTCTATAAAACGTGTAATCTCGTCGAGCAATCTAAAATTTAAACATCTTTAGTAATATAGTGAAAGAATCATAAGTAATGTAGGCGATGTTATGCTAACTGCGTTGAAATAAATAAATTTAATCGAAAATTAGACATTCTAACATGAACTTGCAAATTGGGCAAGATTGGTCAGCACTTACTGAAGGGCATAGTTCGTATTCAAAACATATTTGCCATTGCTGATTTAATCATTTTAAGGTTACTTACATACTAAAAATGTATAATTTTTGTCTTTTAGAAAGCAATACATGGACGGCTTGTTTTCATAAGAAATTACAGACATTTTCAAATGTAGAGCCATTTCTTTATCCAAAGCTAATAAAACTAGCTATCTGTGTGTAATTTAATATCTTCTTCTCTTAAAAATGAGTTCGCAGTCTCTTTGAGGCAATATAACTCCCGAACGGATGGACCGATTTGCAAGATTTTCTCACTAATCGATTCGTCTTGAGGTCAGTTGTGTTTATATATACGAAAAGTTTGCAAAATTAATGGGAAAAGTTGAAAAATATCAAAATCGGGTCGAGTTGGAAGAAAACCCAATACGGTTAATGAACTCAACGATTTACAGTTAGAATGAAAAATAATGCAACCCCGAGCAAGGTCGGGTACGTTTAACTAGTTGGGAATAAAATCAATAACAAATGCGGAATTTTAAGGTGACCCATCTTACCCCGGCATTCTACTTTAATGACTCAACATGAAACAAACTTTGGATTTTTTTTTTGTTATTTCATATCCCTGGATTATGAGCTATTTTTATAGATCCATACTTCATTACTACTTCTTTATATAGCCTTCTTTATAGATACTTCATTAAATAGCCTAAGCATAAATCTAATGGTTTATTTTGTCCGTAGGGGAGGCCGGGGCAAGATCGCCACCCGGGGCAAAAAGAGCACCCCTTAATTTTACCGCTATTCTGCTATTTTCTCTCTAAATAACCCCGCACTCCGTGAAGCTATAGTCCAACAAAAGACTTGACACTAAAAAAATATTATAAAAATAAAATGATTCTGAAAAAAATGAATTAACAAAAGTTAGTGAAAACTTGATTTTTTTTATAAGGAATCAGCATTGGAAAATAAAGTTTTTAAAAACATGAACATTTTTTAATGAAAATCTTGACCAACTGCGCATATTATATGTCTTCAAACAACATTTTAAAGTTATTTAAAATATTTATAGTAAAATGTTTGACCATGCTTATAAAGCATAACTTATGAATAATGAATAACTTATCTCATATGGAGCAAGATGAGCACCCCCTTTTGAAACAATCAAATAATAAATACACAAAATACTAAAATTCTGTTGTACAGCTTACAATTATGATTAACTATGCGCTGAATATGTTGAGTAACGTAAATTCTCAAACTTACTGAAATTTTAAACTGATTTTTGTTATTCAATGTGAATTTGATGGTATTAATGAAAAATAATAACATATCAATCCCAAAAACTGTTTTATTGTTCTAATATGGCCAATGCGTTATTATTTTTTGTGAATATTAGTGCTCTAATACATTTCAGTTAAAAAACATGATTTTTAGAAGGGTGCCCTTCTTGTCCAGTAGGGATACTCATCTTGCCCCTTAGTATATTGGAATCAGTCAAAAACAGAATCTTAGTTAAGTCACATTTATCGGGATTGCCGTTCTTTTTGAAATTCGCGTTCCAGTCTAGATGTTCGATGAGATGCAACAAAAAAAAAACTGTTGTATTTTAATATAGAAAAGTATGCTTGCAGTATCATTCTAAGGGTGCTCAGATTGCCCCGTCCTACCCTAACGGGTGCGGTGGCTACGGACTAGACTGGCCCAGGATACAAAAAGGCGTCCGATTCTGGGGCATTTCTGTGATTTTGCCATTGGGTAAGAAAATCATTCTCTGAAATTTTCAGCCTAATCGGTTATTGCATAAGCTGGCGCAATTGATTTGAAGTTAATATTGGGGTTTCAGCCGAAATATATGGGAAAATACACCTCTGTTACTATTTCGTACAGGATATGGGATGGAAATGCTTGATTGAGCCCAGATTTGCAGGAAATGAAGTTAACATGCCAATGAACAATTCCACATTAAATTCTACTATGATTAAATAAACTTTAAATTAGTTTTTAGCTGATTTATTTGGAGTTTGGTTGAGCACTTTGAAAATAATTGGCTTAATGGGCTACAAATAATTAATTGCCTTGAAAACAAGCGCATGTAATCGAAGGTAGCTGCGATATGTGTTGTGGCGCGCGTGCAGTTACTTATGCTTCAGTGCGCGCGAAATGACGCATCGCAGGCACCTTTGATTGCATGCCTATGTTTTCATGGCAATTAATGAATTTCAAAGTGCTCAACCCAACTCTAAATAAATCAGCCAAAGCTGATTTAAATTTTATTTAGTAATAGTACAATTTTCTATCGAATTGTTCATGGGCATGTTAACTTCATTTCCTGCAAATCTGGGCTCAATCGGACTATTCCATGCAATTTCCTGTACGAAATAGTAACAGGGGTGTATTTTCCCATATGTTTTGGCTGAAACCCCCATATTAACTTCAAATCATTTGCGCCAGCTTATGCACTAACCGATCATCCTGAAATTTTCAGAGAATTATTATCTTACCTACAGGCAAAATCCTGGAGGGTGCCCCTTAGAATCCGACGACTTTTTTTCTCCCCATACTAGGCTGGGCCACTCTACTACGGACCCATAGCAGTTGGCGATTTCTGAGTTTCTGAGTTGAGCACAAAATTGAATATTGTCCAAGATGTTTACAGTCGATGTTGCACGTTATGACGTAGAAAATAAACATCTTGCCTCATCCTACCCTACAAAAAAAAACTAAGTCTTTGTTGATGCTTTTTACCGGTTTTTTTTCGAATAAAAAAGAATTTCCTTCTTACTCAACGGATTTTAATTGAATTTATCATTCGGTATCTTCTTCTTCTTCTTCTTCATTGGCATTAGATCCCAACACTGGGACATTGCCGCCCCGCAGCTTAGTGTTCATCATTAAGCACTTCCACAGTTATTAACTGCGAGGTTTCTAAGCCAAGGTACCATTTTTGCATTTGTATATCATGTAACACGATGATACTTTTATGCCCAGGGAAGTCGAGGCAATTTCCAATCCGAAAATTGTCTAGACCGGCACCGGCAATCGAACCCAGTCACCCTCAGCATGGTCTTGCTTTGTAGCCGCGCATCTTACCGCACGGCTAAGGAGGGCCCCATTCATTCGGTATGTTCCATCTAGAAAACAACAGCCAGCAAAACACCGAATATATTACCGAGTCATTTGAAATCATGTCACAAGTGCAGGGTGGCCACTGAACCGGGAAATCCGGGAGAGCCGGGAATTAACCGGGAATCAAATAGAACCGGGAAAAACCGGGAAATAACCGGGAATTTGATTGACACTAGACGGACTAATTTAAAGCTATAATTAACTAATTACCTTTGCTGTTTTTTTCAACATTTTTTCTGATAATTATTTACATTTTATTTTAATTCTGGGATTAATGAAATGTCGTTCAAATGAGTTTTGTTCAAAAATTGTTATATTTTTTTGTATAAGGATGTACAGGGGTTAGACAAAAAGGTTGAGATAGGCAAAATTTTGTCGAAGTTCAAATCAGCATAACTTTGCGTAAAATGATCCGATTTCGATGAAACTGGAACCTTCGTACGCGGAAACTCTTCTAGTATACTGTCCTCATGCGAAACCTCAGATTGGCCCTTGGCCACCGGAGATGTTCCGGGTTCTCCAAGGATATGTTATAAATGCATTTTTTCTTCTGCTTGTCGTTTTATCTGACGTTTACTGCCATCATGTTTTACACTCTCTCTGGAAACTAGAACTAATATGCTGACCAATGCTGGCTGCAGATCGAAAATTCGTTTGGTATACGCAAAGATATGGCCATTTTCGTAAAAGCGGTACGGGATTGGCCATACACCCTGAACAAATGTCACTTTCGCAGAACACCCGGAACCTGTTACAAATTGGCCAGAGAGTCTTACAGTCACCATAATGTATTTTTAATAAAGGTCCTATGTTCATCGCCTTGGGAAAACATTAATTTTGACACCCATATACGCATAGTTCCAGACGGTGCCAAAACCGGCCACTCCTGGAAGGCCCTTAGAACCTGCTATAAGGGTGGCAGTTGACACTATCATTCTGGAAATGTTTCTGTAATCGTCGTCTCGCAAATCCATGAAGATAGATACCCATATTTGCATTTTTCCTATCTGTTATCATTTCATCATGTTCCCGGAACCGTTTTTACGGAAATGGCCATATCTCTGCGTAGTTTTGATGTATTTTCGATCAACAGCCACCATTGGCCTGCATATTAGTTCTAGTTTTTGGAGAAAGCATAAAACATGATGAAAGTAAACGTAAAGTAAACGGAAAAAATGCATCTTGAACATACCTTCGGAAAACCCGGAACATCTACGGTGGTCAAGAACCAATCCTAGGTTTCGCAAGGGGGCAGTATACTAGAAAAGTGTCCGGTTTTGATGGTCCTAATTTTATTAAAATCGGATTATTCTACGCAAAGTTATGACGATTTGAATTTCGACATAATTTTACCTATCTCAACCTTTGTGCAGGGTGGCCACCGAACCGGGAAAAACGGGAAAAGCGGGAAAAAGACGGGAAATTGAAGTCACCGGGAAAAAAAGCGGGAAAAACCGGGAATTCAGGACATGTACCGGGAAAAAATAAATTTTCGTCAAGTTACATTCAAAACTCTTCAGATTTATTATTTAATGTTTATTACTCAGTCACATTCTAACTGAATTATTTGATTTCAGTATATGGTATGTGTGAGGTACAAAAAATAAGTAGACCTTTTCCCTAATCCAGTTTGTATTGCCACTAGCTCATTTTGATATCAATTTCGAATGACATCTTCTATATACATAAAAATGAATTTCTGTCTGTCTGAACCAAGGATGTTAACGATCATTCAGTAATTTGCGTTCGATCATTTAGTAGTTTGCCAATAACACATTCCAGAATTTTTTTGTTAAATATCTTGGCTGTGCATATGCACAGCATATGTTTCGAAATGGACAAATTGATATGAAATTTGCGAAAAAGAATCCACGTGTGGAGGGACTCGAACCCTCAACCTCCTACTCTCTAGATAGGCGTGATAACCCCTACACAACAAGACCACTTAAAGGTCACGTTTGCGGAAAAGCCATCAGAATCCGAGTACCAACCTCCACCGCGGTTAGCTCTCTTTTTTGCAAATTGAATATCTTTCGGATGCTTGATTTGCCCAATCTCCACATGTGCTTTACTGTTGTATATCCACAGTCAAGAAGCATTCCAGAAGCTGAATTTCAAAATATGTTGTGTGGTGGACTTCTAGTGCGAAGGTTTTTCCACAACTTTGCCTAATGGTTCATTATTAGAATTCAACTAATAACGGAGTTAGAGCGCTAGTTGCAGTAACTTAAACCATACAACATATTTTGAAATTCAGCTTCTGGAATGTGTTATTGACAAACTACTAAATGATCGAACGCAAATTACTGAATGATCGTTAACATCCTTGGTCTGAACCTTATAGACTCAGAAACTACTGAACCGAACGGCGTGAAAATTGTATATGTAGAGATTTTTGGGTCCGGGGAAGGTTCTTAAAATGGTTCGAGACCCCTCCCTGCTTAGGAAAGGGGCCCCCATACAAATGAAGCAAAAATTTCTGCATAACTCGAGAACTAATCAGAGAATAAATCAAATTTAGGCGAAACGAAGTTCGTCGGGTCTGCAAGTATATCATAAATATTCAGTTCAATCAAAGTTAATTGCCTATTTTCCGGGTATTAGGCCACCCGACTTTTTTAACCTTTTAACCAACTAAGCTACGAAGGACCTCTGGCCTGTTTGGCCATTATAGACATGGACACTACAGAACCGATCGGCGTGAAAATTTGAATACAGGGATTTTTGGGGTCAGGGAAGGTTCTTATGATGGGTTCGAGACACCTACCCGCTCTAAGAGGGGGGCTCCCGTATAAATAAAACGCAAACGTCTGCTTAACTCGAGAATTATTCGAGCAAATGGAACTAAAATTGGCATGTCGAAGTTTTTGAAGACAAAAAACGTTTCTACGATGGTTCAAGTCCCCTCCCGCTCTAGAAGGGGGCTCCCATACTATTGAAACACACATTTCTGCATAACATTTTAATAAAAAAATCAAGATTTTAATGGATAGAACTAGAAATAAGAACGCCAAATTTTAGAAATTTTAAATTTAATATTGATTAAATTACGAATGCCTGTATTTTTGAAAACAAAATAATGATTTTGATTGGAAATAAAGATTTGGGTCGTCAGATTAAACTGTGTTCAAATTAGTTGTTTTATAATTTTGTGCTTTTTAAAAAAAGTAATACCAATAACTATGATAACTATGACTGCTTTGGGTGATCATTATGCACTAAGAAATAAGAATGAAACTAAACTGGCATACAATGTCCATCGGTTCTGTCAGAAACTTACGAAAGTTTTGCAACCAATAAAAGAAAAGAAACTTTGTAATAAGGTGCTAATGTGGTATTGTGGTGATTAAATGCCGGTTGACACTACCATTACATGACAACGAAGCGCACAATTTAAGTGTGTCTGTTGATTAAAGCATTTCGCATTACTCGTTGTTGGTAATTATATGTATTTATTTCAAAAGTTCGTTACAAATTATCAGTCGCTTCGATATAGAACTGGCCTCTGGTTTGAACATAAAATAAAACACCCAATCAAAGCTTTAAAACTCTTTCTCTGTTTTTTTAAGTTAAATAAAAACCGGGAAAAATGATCGGGAAAAGCGGGAAAAAAACGGGAATTTGAAAATCGAATTTCAGTGGCCACCCTGTTTGTGTCTAACCCCTGTATATTGTTATGAGGATTTTTTATGAGCTCAGAAATCCCAAATGTTCCGTGGTATCTCAACAGTTAAATAATTTCTTCGTTTTTAGCATTCTTTTCAATTTTAGGTCTTATAAATCACGTCATAACTCAAGAATTATGTTTACAGAAATTTATCAGTCTTTTAAAAAGAATAACATTTATTTCGGATTTTCTGGAATTTCAGAACTACAATCCTAAATGTAAATGTTGAAAATCCCAAAAAAAACAAACAAAAACTCCGTTCAATCAAAGATAGCATTGTAAATAAATAAAAACTAATCTCAAGTGTCGCAGATTTCAGAAATTTCAGGAATAAATTTTTCAGTTCAATGATTGAAGAAATCATAACCTATATAACCTTTTACTCCTAAGATCCTTTCACGTATCCCACGTATCCTTCTTGAAATACAAATACATTAGCTCTTAAATTTGTTTAGTGTTATATGTTTGTTAGTTAAAACTTCTAAATTGTTTCTATTTAAGAAAACACACTTACCGTCTTTAAATCTGATTGATAATTTTAGAAAATTACATCAGCATAAAAAAAAATCCAAAATATCAAAAATAATTCTAAAGCTTAGATATCAAACTGGTATCTTTGAAGTATATCTCAATTTAAGATTTTTTTCGGACACATGGTGGTCTGTGAAAACATTAGCAAACAAAATTCTTGGCAAGTTTTCTGGAGGAACCATCACAGTAATCCAGGAAATATGTTTTAATGTGGCATAATTTGCTTCCATGAGTCGTTATCGAATCATAGAACATCGACTCATGGAGGTTTGACTGTACTTCATTTCTTAAAAAAGGCTTTCCCTAAAAACATCAAGCATTTTAAAATCCGCTTTGGAAATTCTCCGAGAATTCTGACAAAAATATTTCTGTCTGTCTTGTTTTTGAATAATGCTTCGATTTTAAGTATGAAATCGTTTAAAATCTCAAGTTTCAAAAGCATGTTATTTTTTAAAAACTAAGGCGTTATTTTGAGCAAGTTAATAACAACTCTCATTGAATAGAAGTGCTTTATGATATAAATATACCTCTCATATTTAACTTTCTATTTTTTCAATATGTACTAGTTATTATTTGTCTGAAGAACGCATTAATGTTTTCCTAAAAAAAATATTTTGCTTGAAAAATCTTTGATATTTGGATCAAATGTATATAATGAGCACTTTTATTTTTCGAATAAAAATTTACAGTGAAAAATAATTGATAGCAATGCTTCAATCACTTACTAGAGCTTCGTCTTAATAAACGTGTTGCCAATGTGACAGAAAAGAAAGAATGAATGCAGAAATGAGCTTTGATTCACTTCTAACAGTGACTGCTAGAATGATCAAGTTGAAGGAACCTATGGGACAGAGATGGAATCAATCTGGAAATGAAACCTTGGGCTCCTTCGTATAGAGCAGGAACGAGCGAGCGGTGGCTTTATAACTGCCAAGCCTGAAAAAAACGTCACAGCGGAATTTGCTTAATAGGCACTTTATTAACACATTACCATATTGTTTTCTTTGATTTATTTAGGATGTATTGTAATACAATTCCATAAATTTTGATGGTGAATTAAAGTCACATGATCAGAAATACGATCGAAAAAATGTCGCGTAAAACAAGCATGGTTGTTGCACAGATTGATTTGTCAAATTAATGCAAAACCTCATTCCTCGATCATTTCTTTTCTCGATACACTTCTGCCGGGAAAGTTCCAAAATTTGAACCGGGAAAAACCGGGAATTCCAAAATGGAAATTGAGTGGCCACCCTGCAAGTGTCAAATACGTCTGAAAAGTATCTTCATAGAAACGTGCGGCCATCGTGATTTTTTCCGACACGGTCGAAGGCTATACGCTATACTCAGGATACAGGGGTCATTTTGAAGTGAACAAATTCAGCTTGGTTCATGTAGGGGAAACCGCCAAATGTTGAACGGCTAATTTTGTCGCCTATTGTTGAACTCCCATAAGAAATGCACGTGCGTTCAACAATAGGCGAAAAAATTAGCCGTTCAACATTTGACGAATTACCCTAATCCTATTATTGCCTGATTTTCTCAAAATTGCACGCGGCGAACCCTTCATGAAAGGTACCGCCGCGCTTTCTGCACCCCGTTTACTTGATTCTTATGGGTTAATAGCATTGCGGTGTATCGTTTGGCGCGGCCGCACCTTTCGACAGTCATTCGCCGCGTGAAGTTTTGTGCAAGTACCCATTTGGGAACATTACAAACGCCGCGCAGTGTATCATATCCAGAAAATCTGACAATATAATAGCATGCAATGCAGTTTGGTTTTTTAATTTTTTCCAAAAAATAATTGTAGTCAAAAAAAAGTAAATAAATGATGTCTTTGTAAATTAAATCACAGAGAACAGACATGGATGCTCGAACAAAATTTCATTAAAAAAGTGTGTTAAGATTTAAATCGTACCTCAGCGCCGCCAACGCAGGCTGCCCGACATAATAACTCAATTTTACTAAGCGATGGCGTTGGCATACACTACATAAACAATGTAGTGCTGCACCTAGGAGCGAGCATAGGAGCAATTCGGAATGAACACTAGCGCTAAAAAGTAAAACACGGCAAATCTTAATCATATTCATCAGCACACTAGCACCGTGCAACGGGTGCATAACGACATACTTTAAAATGGCCAGTACAAACTTTACACAACCACGCGAATGAAGATGAACGTCTGTTCTCTGTGATTAAATGTTTATTGTAACTATTTTGTGTCGTTACATTAGTTATTTACGAAATTTAACATGTCAATTGGTTTCCAAATACTTGAAATTCCGTTTAGGGTCTGTCTCATTTGGAGAAGTGACAGTTCAAAAATAAGCAAATATCCCGGTCATAAGAATGGCTGGTGCTACCAAGCAATTCCAATAAGACATCGATGCAAAATGATTCGATATCTGTCAAAAGTAATCTTGCTCTGCGAGCAGGGTTATTCGATAATTATTGAAATGTCACTTTAAAGTTTAATTTCTGTTTAATTATCCAAATGAGACAGACCCTTAATACAGGTGAGCGTTTCTCCATTCTCCGGAAGCAGACGATTTCGATGCCGTTCAGAATATCAAGTCATCCGTTGAGAATGATCTTTCGCTCTCGAAAGTACAAGCCGGCGAAAGTACAAATTCTTTACAGTGGACACTTCTCTCCCGCATTGTAGGTTACGGCAGGTCTTTGGTCATGCATACGTTCCAACATGTAGAACGAAGAATTCCAACGTGTACGTATGTCTTGCACAAGCTTCCTTTGTGGCAAATCATATTTTTCTTGAATTTCAAGTAATTTATTACAATCCAACGGGGAATTGTGGAAATAAGTCACAATGTTCCGCGATTTTGAAAATGAATTTTTGATGACTTTTTGGCATTCTGAGCCCTTGAAGAGTATGAATGAAACATCCAACGTTTGGTTCAGCATCATCCAGCCCCTTCAGCATATTGGCCGCATTGTCACGTTGAACCAGATGAATACGATCTTTGTCGATTTTTCAGTCACCTAGCCAGTTGCGTTTCCCTAACCTCAATCTAACTGTGTGCTGGATTTAAATTTGAGGATTTTTTGTGCAGAAATGTCGATTTTGATTAGCTTTGACGACTCTGATAATTTTATTTTTCATTTGGGCTGTACAAATATCAAAATTATCGTTTTTCGTACCAGTGCATAGGCAAAAAGTGAGGTAGTAGTAGTAAAATTCTTCTTTATTTAATCATTTTCTGTTCTACAATTTTTTTTTTACATGTACAGTGCTCGGCCGGATTGGCCCTCCAACTTCAATTTGATTTTTTTTTGTTTACATTGTTATTTAAGTTTTAAGATATGATATATCATGACGGCCTTAAGGAGGCGCTATAAAAAGTGAGGTTACGCGACGCCACTGCACCTAGCATTTCCATAATTTTAAGCCCGATTTTTTCTGCAGTGTGAAATCCTGGAAATTAACTTGAATTCAGTATGACATGTTGCATACTGACAGCCTTTTCGTCGAACCAATGTGCAGTCAAGTTAATCACAGCTTTGTTGTTATTTAGGAGACGACCAAATATCTGTTGTGACAAGATGTAATCTTCTTCTTCTTCTTCTTTGCGGGGTGGCGAGACTGACGTTTCCAGTCTATACCGCCAAGGGTTGTCAAGTCGTGAAGCATATACGTTTAGCATAGCCATCGCCCATTTGTTAATTCGATCGCGATTTCTAATGATTTTGTTTTTCCTCGAGTTATTAATAAATGGCACTGATCCTTTTTAATCGGTGATTAAGCTAAGTTAAGCGTTTATAAAGGTAAAAATCGTTCTCCAAGATGTTAGTTTCAAAGCTTGTGATTATTTTCTTTTAAGAATTTTGATATTTCTCGATATTCTTTAATTTTAGCTTGGTTAAGTAAACTGTCGATGTTTCTGTGTTGTGTTAGTATTTTGTATTTTGTTCTAGATTGTACGTATTTTTCACAGTGTAGAAGGATATGTTCTGAATCCTCCTTTACCCCACACTCGTCACATTTATCATCTTGAGCAAGGTTCCACATATATAGTTTTTCTTTTGTTAGAGTATGGTATGTTCTTAGTCTTCCTATCGTTACAATTTGTGTTGTGTCTAATTCAAATTTATCGAACCATGGTTTTAAATGTTGGTTTTGGAATTAAGTTGTAGTGTTTAATGCCTTTTTGTGTCGATATTGTTGTGTATTCTTGTATCCAGTCGTCTAGTGTTTCTTGTTTTGCTAAATTCATTGTATCATTCATTGGGATTTCTGTGTAAATCATCTGTTCACTATTACAACCCTCTTTGGCGAGCCTGTCTGCATGGTCATTCCCTAGGATTCCTTTGTGACCTGGTACCCATTGCAGGTATATACTTTTGTTTGTTTTGCTCAATTTTTGTATTATGTCGTATGTAATAAAATTATCTTTTATATTCCTGTTTTTTATGTTTATCAAGGCTGATTTTGAATCTGAGCATATAACAAATTTTTGGTGTTCTTTTGTGTTAATTGTATCTATGGCCGTATTGATAGCCATCATTTCGACATTCGTGATAGTCATAGAATTGTTGACTCTACTTTTCAATTCTTCGTTATTTGATTCATACCATATCCCTATACCACAAGCTTCAGTCGTTTTTGATCCATCCGTGTAAATTTTTTCGCATTGACTATATTTTTCGTTTAGATGGCTTATTGTTAATTTTTTAATTGTTTCGCTGTTCATGTTATTAGTTTTTATTCCCGGTATTTCTATCTGTATTGTGTTCTCTATTTTATTATTTCTGTTGTATGTTAGTGTACGATTGTGAGTTAATGCAATCAGATAATTATTTTGAAATGTTATGTATTCTAAAAATGTGTAGTTTTTTTGGTAGTTCGTCTATTTCTAAAAATTTTGATGTTAGTTGTGTAATAGGTTTATTGAGAGAGAATGTTTTAATGGCTTCTTTTTTGGCTAACCATTTAGCTCGAAGGTGTATAGGAATTTCACCAGATTCCGAGTAAAGAACGTTGATTGGTGTTGACTTTAGAAGTCTCAAACAAGTGCGTAGTGATGAATTGAAGGTTGAATTTAGTTTCATTAAATTTGTTTTAGCCGTTCCACCATAAATTGTAAGTCCATAATCAATTTGAGATCTTATGATAGCTTTGTTAATTTTCAATGCAGTTTTTGGGTGCGCACCTTCATTCTTTTTGCAGATCATTTTAATTATGTTTAATCTTTTTTTAATTTTATTGTTTACAAAGTTTATGTGTATTTTATGGGAAAGCTTATTATCTAGGATATAGCCTAAGCATTTATATTGTTCTTTCTGTTCTATTCGTTTGTCACCTATTTTTACATTAACTTTGTCGTTGAATTTACAGTTGTATAGTACTACTGCAGATTTATCGGGATTTACATTGATTTTCAATGTTAAAAGCTCTTCTTCAATTTTTTTTCAAAATGATGTTAGACGTTAATTCTACTTCTTCCAATGTTTCACCTATAATGGTTATTGATCATCTGCATATTGAATGAATACTGTTTTGTCTGTAGTTATGTCATGAAGCGTTCGAGTGTAAAGATTGAATAATATGGGCGAAAGTGGACAACCCTGTGGTAATCCTTGATTGGTGTTTTTCTTTACTTCTCCTTGTGAAGTCTCTATAATTATTTTTCTGTTTTTTAGGTATAGATTTAACCAGTTAGTTATTTTTCTCGGGATTCTTAGCCTGTTTAATTGTTCTAATAGTATGTTTATGTCCACCGAATCGAATGCTTTTGTTAGGTCTAAGAAAATAGTTGCAGCTATTTCCTTTTGTCTTTTAGCTTCTGTGATTAATGTATTGATATGGTTAATACAGTTTATTGCGGAATACCCTTCTCTAAAGCCATATGATAATTTAGGCATTAGTTCGTGTTGCTCTATAAATATGTTTAGTCTTTTTTAACTTCATTATTAATAATTTTAAATTTATATTAATTAATGCTATTGGTCTGTATGATGTTTCTTTGAGTTTATCTTTTCCTTGCTTCAGAATTGGTATTATTTTTATTATTAACCACTCTTCTGGTATTTTTTCATCCAACCATACTTGGTTTGTTAGTTCCAGTATTTTTGTGAGTAAATTGAGATTAATCTGTTTTAAGAAATAGTATGATAGTTTGTTTTTCCTGGAGCGGATGAGTCCTTCCGTTCTTTCACAGTGGTTATCATGTGTTTGATGCTTAAGGGTGCTAGATATGTTTCTTCTTCTACGTCATAGTTTGTAAACATAATTTGATTAGTATCTACTTCTTCTTTAAAGTTTAGTTCCATGAATTTAGTAGCTAGGTCTTTGTTGCTTATTATTTCTGAATTGTCTTTGTGTTTGAAGTTTCCACTAACGCATCTAACTATTTTCCACATTTCATTTACTTTCGTCTGTTCGTTTATCCTGTCTAACATTTTCTTCCTATATTCAATAACCTGGCTTTTAAGTGCTTTTTTAAAATTTCGTTCTGCTTTTTTGAATTCATGTTTATTTTCTAGTGTGAGATTATTTCTAAACTCTATATGTTTTTTATTTTTTATTTCATATAACTTTTTAATGTTGTGATCCCAGTATGGTTTAATTGGTTTTTACTGTTAGGGTGTATTGTGTATGTTGCTTTTTGTAATGCTTGGTTTATTGTTTTGTTAAGATCTTCAATGTTGTTTAGTGTTTTTGGGTCTATTTGATTAAGGTTTTCTATTGCATTTTTTACTAACTATTGTTCTTTTGAATTATTTATGAATTTGTTGAAAAGTGTGATTCTACATTCTATTAATTTGTGATCTGATCCTATATCTTCTGTACTTGTTTCCCAATTAATTAATGGTGCTATGTCCGGTGTTGTGATCGTTAGATCTATTGCCGAAGATATGGAATTAATATCTTCCCATCTAGTTGTTTCTCCTGTGTTTAAGAATGTTACATCGTTATTTTCGAATAACTCACATATGAGTTCACCTCTCCTATCCGTTTTATTTGATACGTTGTCCCATATTGGGTGATGGGCGTTGAAATCTCCTCCTAAGAATATTGGTATTGTACTGTGCGTCATATATTGGAAAAGTTTTTCTAGTGGTTCTTTAATTTCTGTTATTGGAGTGTCAGGTGGTATGTATAGTGATATAAATATGATTGTTTATTTTATGTTTTTAATTTTCACTGCAGTTAGTTCTAAATCTATGTCGTTCATTATGATTTCTTCGTCTATTAGAGTCGGCTGTCTTAAAATACCTGTACCTCCGTAGCCATCTGGTCTACAGTTGTTTATGAACTTATAGTTGAGAAATTTAAATTTCTCATCTGGCTTTAGCCAAGTCTCTTGGAGTAAGAGTATATGTATGTTTTTAATTTTAAGTATGTTTTATTGTTTCTCTTTTGTGTAGTGGTCGTATGCTGTGAATGTTTATTTGAGATATGTTTAAATCACCTTGGAAGCTATAGTCCATGAATGTGTCTAACAAAATGGTTTCACTTACTATGGTGAGATTTGGTAAATGTCATTATATTTTGTATTATAGAAGCTATTTCGATCAGAAGAATGTCTGATTCTATTTTATTGTCACTAGTTTTGTCTGTAATCTTTTCTAGAATTTGTTGTAGCTGTCTGGTCAAATTTTCTTGTTCAGTTTGTATTTTTTCTGTTTCTGTAACTTTGTGTGGGTTGTTTTTTATCACTTGAACCTGTTCAGGATAGTTTTCTACTGTCGGGAATGTGTTTCTGTGTATTTCTGTTCTCTGTTTTTTTGGGTTTTCTTGATGGTCTTTTTTTGCAATGTTTTGTATCAAAGTTCTGTAGTCAAGGTTTGGTGTGCTCTTCTGATTAACTCGTCTGAATGTTGCGTTTGTCGTACTTGGTTGTTCCAATTGTGGGAATTCAACGGCAGACTCTAGCAAGGCAAAGTTGTTGGAAGTTTTAATGCTCGGTTTCGGATAAAACTGTTCGGCTTCCTGGAAGGTCATTTTGTTTACGGTCATGGTTACGTTTATGTGTTCCATTCTTAGACGTTCGGGACATTCTTTGTGTGTAGGGAGATGATTTCCTCCACAGTTTCTACAGTTTTTCTTTTTGGTTTTCATCACAATGTGTGTGTTCGTCTGTTATGTATTTGCCGCAGGTGATACATGTTTTTTGCTTTTACAAGCCGTTTGCTTGTGCCCTAGTCTCCAACAAGAGGTACAGATCCTAACTGGGTAAATGTAGATTTCGGGTTTTTCACAAACCCCATAAATTGAAACTGTTCTTGGTAGTTCTGGTCCTTCAAATGTGATTTGTGTCGATTAAACTAGATTGTGTGTCTCGGGAGTCTTTTCGTCGTTTTATTCTTTCGATTCTTGTGATTGTTTTTCTGAGATCGTGTTCTGATAGATTTCTTTTTCTGTGAGTGAGACGGGTACGTTTTTCAGTATGCCTGTTGTTTCAAGTAACATTCTTGGAATGAAAGCTTTGTAGTTGTTGTTTTTAGTGTTTGTGTTGAGTTTAATATCTTTTTCTGCGTCTTTTGGTCGTTTGTAAATTAGTTTGTATCTGTATTGCCCTGCTCGTTTCAATTCGGTGAATTGGTCTAACCCTAAGCTCGTGTAGGAATTTACCTACCTCCATCGGCTCGAGTAGGTTCTCCCCTTCTTTGATTGAGATAGGTTCGATAAATAAGACATCGTGTTGTGTGTTTTTGATCAACATTGTTTGTTCGCTTTGGTTTGTATTTTCAGATTGTTTGTTTTCTTGTCGTTTGTATGGCTTTTGTTGGTGTTTGTTTGTTCAGTGTCTTTTGTTTGGATTTGTGTTTGTGATCTTGTGTAGTGTTGTGTTTGTGATTTTTTGAGTTGTTTGACTTGTTTTTCTTCATGTGTTTTGGTTTCTCGTATTTTCTTTTGTTGGTTTTCTTTTTGTGTTTGTGTTCGAGGATTCCTTCAAAAGATTCTTTTTCATCAGTGTGGGATAAATTTGTATCCATTCAATCCTTACCTTTGTCAGGGGGAAGTTTTAGGTTGTCTGTTGGTGCAGAAGCCATGTTTGGTGTCAACCAAGTATGTGCTTGGGGTCCACCACTCTTTTTGTTTAACCTAGCTTATCAAAAAATATCGTTTTTTCTTTTTAATTTCTATTCACTACTTATTTCCTAACACTTGTTGAACGAAATCTTACTCTCCTTAACTATTTACTAATATTAACAGATGAAAATTATTAATTAAACGAGTATTTAAAAAAATCAATAGAAATTTAAGGTTATGAAAATTTTTCGCACACGCGGTTTAGATGCTTCACTACACTTGACGCTTGGCTTTCCACTTTCGCTTTTGTGATCCGCTTCGAACGACGGTTTGAGAGGTTGTGAAGATGTAACCAACTTCCAATCGCAACGAGTCGCTAATTGCTTTTTTCTCCTTTCGTACATCTCCCGTATTACTACGGACGTAAAGTGCTCCCTGCTATAAATCTTAAAGGGAGAAAGAGTAGCGTTAAATAATTGAAATTTTCTTTTTTTTTTTCATTTCTAAACAACCTTGTACTTCGGCTGAAGTATCGCCATTAGTCACAAAAAGCTTTGATCGTGAACCATGGATACAATCATTTCAGCGATTGACTTTATGATCTCTTTTGTTTTCAAGTTGGTTGTTGAGAAGCATCTGTTATCGCTTTACTGACTTTATGATACCCCCAAACACACGCGACGTGACAATCACCTGACGAATGTGATTCTATTGTCGTTGATATGGAAGCGTAAATGGAACATTACTTACAGCGGCCCACATTGTGCTTTCGTGCTGTGCGGTTCTTTTTTTCTCTTTGTTGAAGGAAGTTTTTAATACTACCCGAAGGTATTTTAATTTCAACAGTGCTTCTCAGCGCTATTTGTACCTACTGATCCCGTTACGATCTTTGCCTGGACCCGAGCCTTCATTTTACGTTGGACCCGTTTGCGGAAGTAACATCCCGACATGTAACATGTGAAATCTCACAAGAAGCCATTAACAATCCAATCAGCTCTACTTTTAATAATCATAGAGCTGATTGTGATTTATTTATCTATTATTTATTCAGACTATGGCCGAAGTGGCCTGTGCGGTATATAAGAGTCTTCTCCATTCAGCTCGGCACGTTCGACATTCTGGCTACGTGCCCGGCCCACCGCAGTCGTCCGATTTTCGCGGTGTGAACGATGAATGGTTCTAACAGCAGCTCATGCAACTCGTGGTTCATTCGCCTCCTCCACGTACCGTCCGCTATCTGCACAACACCATAGATGATACGCAGCACTTTCCTTTCGAAAACTCCAAGTGCGCGTTGGTCCTCCACGAGCATCGTCCAGGTCTCGTGTCCGTAGAGGACTACCGGTCTAATGAGCGTTTTGTAGATTGTCAGTTTGGTACGGCGGCGAACTCTATTCGATCGGAGCGTCTTGCGGAGTCCAAAGTAAGTACGATTTCCAGCCACTATGCGTCTCCGAATTTCTCTGCTGGTATCATTTTCGGCAGTCACCAGTGAGCCCAAGTACACAAATTCTTCTACCACCTCGATTTCGTCACCACCAATGCAAACTCGCGGTGGGTGGCTCACATTGTCTTCTCTTGAGCCTCTTCCTATCATGTAATTTGTCTTCGACGTGTTGATGACTAGTCCGATCCGCTTGGCTTTCCTATTCAGTCTGATGTTTAGGCTTCCTCCATCTTCTCAAGTTACGTGCCATAATATCTATGTCGTCGGCGAAGCCAAATAGCTGGGCGGACTTATTGAAAATTGTACCACTCGTGTTAATCCCTCCTCTTCGTATTATCCCTTCCAAAGCGATGTTAAATAGCAGACACGAAAGACCATCACCTTGCCGTAATCCTCTACGGGTTTCGAAGGGACTCGAGAATGCCCCTTAAACTCGAACTACGCACATCACCCGATCCATCGTCGCTATGATCAACCGTGTCAGTTTATCCGGAAATCCGAGTTCGTGCATTAGCTGCCATAGCTGGTCCCGATCGATTGTATCATATGCCGCTTTGAAGTCGATGAATAGATGATGTGTGGGCACGTTGTATTCCCGGCATTTCTGCAGTACTTGGCGAATGGCGAACACCTGGTCCGTGGCCGTGGTGGAGCGTTCGCCCATAAAACCCGCCTGGTACTGCCCCGCGAACTCTCTTGCAATTGGTGTTAATCGGCGGCATAAAATTTGGGAGAGTACCTTGTAGGCGGCGTTCAGCAATGTGATTGCGCGGTAGTTGCCGGTACTTTGGCTGCCGCAGCACCACTCCTCTATCTTCTTTACTCTTACAAGCTTAATACCCTGAAACTGAACTGTTTCAAACCCTTTATTTTTATTGTGTGAGAAGCAAATTAAGGAAAAAACGCCCAAAGCGCGACTGTTCTATGTATATACTCACTTTTTTTACACTGTTTGGCTTTAGTCGAAAGAAATTAATGAATTCCAACCGTGTAAACAACCTGCGTGTTCTATAAATCCGCTTTTCGAATGTAATACCTAATTTATACTGATGTTTTTAAACTCACCTTTGCAGGGCACAAACCAACAGCAGGATACTCGCTTCAGCGACAAGGAGAAAAAGCTGCTGAAACAAATGAAGTTCGGAGATAATCTGAACAAACGTGTGGACATGTCCAAGGTCAAGTTGGATGTGCTGCGTCCATGGATCAGCAAAAAAATCACCGACATGCTCAACATAGAAGACGACGTCATTGTAGAATTTGTCTACAATCAGCTAGAGGAAGAAAAGTACCCATGTCCGAAAAAGATGCAAATCAACATGACCGGATTTTTGAATGGAAAAAATGCTCGGGTGTTCATGGAAGATCTTTGGACATTGCTATTGTCTGCCCAGGAATCAGACTCTGGGATTCCAGCAGAATTCATAGAGCAGAAAAAAGATGAAATAATGAAGAGGGAAGAGGATTCCAAGCATTTGGATGACTCGCGATCTCGAAGGTCTCGCAGTAGGGGAGGCAGTCGGGATAGAGACGATCACAAAAGATCGAAGAAAGAGGTTCGCCCCATGTACAAGCCAGAACCGGAATACATGGATGAAGAAGAAAAAATGATTGAGGATTTCATAGAAGCCGATGTTCCTATTTCCAAAGAGAAAGAACCGAAAAAAGTGACGGAAGAAGTAAAGGTTCCTGTTGTGAAAAATCCATCACCGGAACGAAATGCAAAGAGCTCACCGGAAAAATCTAAAGAAACTCACAAACCGGAAAACTCAATCGATAAAGGTCGACGCAAGTCTCGTGATCGTTCGCGCTCCCGTGATCGACGTCGATCTCGCGATCGGCGCTCATCGAGAGACCGAAAATCGTCTCGCGATCGGAAATCGTCGCGAGACAGACGTCGATCGCGTTCGGCACGACGCTCATCGGATCGCAACAAGAAGCGCAGCCGCTCGCCGAGGGACAAGCGAGAACGCGAAGGACGGTAAGTTTTGAATCCTGAATACAATGAAGTTGGATTTATATACATAGGCTATTTTTTGGAGTAACCGTAAAACGGAAATATGCCTCCATACACCTGAAAGAGGTGACTTAGGTTGTGTGGGGATGGGTGTTATATAATCTCATCCGACCCTACCTACCAATACCTATGATCAGGGTCGGATGTAGGGGGGTCCGGGGGACCCTGCATTTTTGCACACTTGGTGCAACTCGTGATTCCTGCGTCTATTCACCATTTCCCACCACGCCGCCGATTATTGAAACCAAAACCCTTCCCACTAGTCTTTGATCTCCTGGCCTGTATTAACGTTTTCTCACGGGAAGGAAGATTTACGAGAATACATTTTTTGGCGACTAGCAAAGAATGTATCTTCACTGCTGATGGCACTGTCAAACGAAACAAGTCGGGAACGAAATCAAACGCAATGTCCTGATGATGCTGACAAAAATGATCAATATCGAGTTCTGCTGGGTTTGTTGGTCTCAGATTTAGGAAATAATTGTCATTATTTTCTCGTGTCCCAAGGTGTAACGAAATCACAGAAGGCTTTAAGACCGTGAATATTTCATTCCAAATGACTTAGCTTGACGAATTGCAATTGAAGAGATGTATGTCTATATTTTTGTTTACTTTCTGTCTCGAATCAGCACCTAATAATTCAGCCGAAAATTATATAAAAGTTCATTTAATCATCATGCAATGTTCTGTGAAATTGTTCTGTAGCATACCAACTGCCGTTTTTGCAATTCTGAGGTCAATCGAGCAATCAGAACCAATTTCCAGATCGAATGAGTGACGGAGGTGTATTTTCCTATACATTTTGGCTGAAATCCCCATACAAACTTCAAATCAAATGCGCCAGCTTATGCAACAAGCGATTGAGCTGAAATTTTCAGAGATTGATTTTCTCACCCAAAGACACAATTCTGGGGGGTGCCCCGTGGAATTCGACAACATTTTTTTCTCCCCATAGTAATCTGGGCCAGTCTACTATGCATGCTCGTTGGTTTCTGCAAATTCGGATCGCGCAAACCATCGGCGTACTGAATTGACACGATCAAATGCGCACTAATTAATTTGCCTTTCGATCGCACGAAACTGAACGAAGCTGATTCCCGCGAACTTTCTGCGTACTGAGCATAAAACCGATCAAACGCGCACTCATTAATTTACTTTTCGACCGCACAAAGCATAACGATTCCGAATCCCATGAACCTTCTGTGTCTATAAAAAATAATGGATATTGTAGATTATGATTTTTTCTTGTTGTTGATAATGAAGGGTGAAGAATGAGAAATCGATAGAATTTCCAATCTTATTAGTTTTGTTGAAGTATTTTCTGGGATAGTTATTTTTCTAACAAAATTTTGGACTAACGAGGTTTCGTGGGGTAGGACTAGAAGGAGACATAAGTTGAAACAAATATTTTGTTCCGGCATCATCTGGTTGTGGGAATGAGTAAAACAGTCGTGGCACAGTAACAGGAGTGTTGGCCATGTAGATCTTCTCTTTACTAAAAATGTGGAAGGACTGCAATTCGATGTCGAAATACTTTATGAGATAGATATATTAGATATTAGTCAGAAGAAATAGAAATTAGTAAAATCAATTATTTGATGTCATTTACATTCATATTCAATACAGCTAAATTTGTATTTCACTGTTGCAGCACCCGAGACGATCGTAAGCGTTCGCGGAGCACATCTCGTGCCAAAAAACCCTCGGTTAACGAGAAATCTGTTGGTAAGACATTATTTTGTATTTTATTAGAAACTAGTTAGGTTATTGTGTTTTTCCAAATGTCAGACAATGGCGCAATTTCGAAACTTCAATCAAAGTTAATGAACATGGCTGAGGGAAAAAAGGTTTCTCCGGTAGCCAAACGTCGAAGCCGTACACGTTCAACGTCCAGATCCAGGTCTAGGTCTCGCTCCGTCAGCAAGAAGAAGAGTGTAAGCCGTTCCCGTTCAAGGTCTAGATCCAGGTCAAAGTCTAAGTATGTTCACTATGATGCATCTGATTACAGGGTAGTTGATTTTTTGTTGTTTTAGTAGACCTAAAAAGGGTAGGAAGTCGCGTTCTCGTTCACGTCGTTCCCACAGCTCGGATTCATCTCGCTCATCTTCTAGCAGTCGCAGTGGGGATAGAAAGAAGAAATCAGGAGGTGGTGCCAAGAAACGCAACGGTAAAAGCAGGAGCCGTAGCCGAAGAAGCAGTCGTAGCCGTAGCCGTCGTGATACATCACGTTCGCGATCAAGGTCGCGTAGCAGCCGTTCGTCTTCACGTCCTACCAAGAAGGATGATTTTGAGATACAGAAGAAGGAAAACAGCATCCAAAAAAAGCGTCACTACCGATCGAATAAGGATTCATCCGCATCGGATTCAGACCGCGGTGGTCGTGGTTCAAACAGAAAAGGAGAGCGTGTTGGAAGAGATCGTCGATCCCGTTCTCGTGGCAGACGCGATGGTTCGCGGAACCGAAAAGATCGGTCACGATCTCGGCATCGCTCAAGGTCTCGTAACAGATCCCGTTCGAGGAATCGATCCCGCTCACCAAGACGCTGGTCTCGATCACCAAGAGGAGGGAGACGAAACGAAGGACGAAATAATCGGTACGTATACGCGAATTTCCTAATATTACGATTTGAATTGACTGAATGTGTATCACCGAGACACTCGTTGCTACTGCCTTTTCGTTACTTAATTTCTGTTTTATATTTTCAAATGTACCATCATTTGATCTTGCTCCTCGTTTTTCTTTCTCTCGAAAGTGTTTCCTTAAATATGCGTATCCCCCAATTTTCTCAGTTAGAAAAGAAAATGCACATCATGTTCGGTTTCCTTAACCGATTTGTAACCGTTGATGGCCATTCTGGTGTTCACCACTTATTGGTACGATGTCGCCCGAATGCTTTATGCTCATCACTGCTGACAGCCGGTTTAGCCTTCAGCGGCGGATGAATCCGGAAGCTGATTATGAGAAAGAAAAGTCATAGAATATCCGAAACGACGGTATTGCCCAGCGTACACATATGTTTTATCACAACACGAAGAGGTTTGGCACCACACTCATGACCTGCGGAATTGAACCTTATGGTCATTGATGACATTAAACGATGACGCAAATGATGACTGGCGCGTTACCTTTCCGTTTCCCGGAGGACCTGTGGATGCTGCGCACATAATCCGAACTATCGTATCGCTTTCTGAACCAGATTTCACAACTTTAGTGGCAGGTACATCTTCTATGGCATGGTCTGTGCGGCAGATTCGCCTCGTCTTCCGGTCGCTTGGTTCTGTTTGGTTTGAAACCAGCACGCTTATCTTCCGTTCAAAGGCAGATGATGATGGTTTGAATGAAGAAGAGGTGAGGTACGCCTGTAAGTTTGGCTCATTTGAGTGAAAAAAGTTTAACATTTTATACAGATTGAATGGATGAGATCTAAAAATAAATTTGAAATATGCCACAGAACGATAATTTTGTTTAGGTACATCATTGATTGAATGCTCTGTAGAATTTGAGTAAACCGTTCAACGAACATCATAGGCGATTTCATCGGATTGATGAACCGCTCCAAGAAAACAGCAACCGTTACAATGTTTTTCGTATTTTTTTTTTTAGGCCGTTACAAATATTTAGTTAACATTTTGTCCTACTGGTCTCCGAAAGGTCAGGGGGTAGGGATAATAAAAAATAAATATTAAAATGAAAACAATCAAAAAACTCCTCGGATTTGTTAAAGAATGTTTTGAAAATCCTCAAAATTATCCGAATTTTATTTTGTTGCCCCCTCAAAATATTATTTTTTGGCAAAAAAATCCGAGGGGGAGGGAGACAAAATAGTTTTTAAATATTTGTATCGGCCTTAATACCTCGATAATAAATTATGGATTTTTACAGAAATATGCAAGCTATTTGTAGAATAACATACGACATTGCTCATGATAAAATATTTATAAAATTTACTCTTGTCTAGTCAAATTTGTATAGCATCTCTTAATCTTAATTTTTTTAATATTCTAAAAAATATGATAGAAGAACTGCTCCTAGGATTCATCTCATCAAAAACAATGCAATGGAAAGCAGTTTGATTTGTTTCAGCAGTTGGTGTTGCATTTCTTTGTTTCGTGATGAGATGAATATATGTTCAGTGAGATGGAGATCGGAATAGTTCCCCTACATGATATTTGTTTAAATAAAACTGTAAACGCATAACATTGAAATTGTAAAATTTGGTGGTCAATACAACAAATTTCTTGCTGATAAATTTGAACAAATTTACGTAATATACTAAGGCCTGAACAAATATTATTTTCCTCTTTTGTCTCCACCTCCTTAGATTTTATGTAGCTTGATTTCTTTATTTGAGAGGGAAATTCGAAATTTGATTCGAAAAATAATAAAATATTGATTTTTTCAGAAAATTCTGATGAGTTTTTCGATTTCATCAATTTATTCATTTATTTTTTATTCGCCACCCCTTCGTTATCCCACGACAAACAGCACAAAAGAAGGAATACGCATTTGTTCCGTTCTAATTAATGTAAGATTTCGACTCCCCCACGCTCGTTCGTTTCTGTCTCATGTGAGTAATTCTCGCTGAAACCGGGTCACTATTTGCACGAGGTTCTTAAAAATGCCTAAATTTATATCCTTTCGAAAGCTTTCGGCGAATATATTAAGGATCCGAGTTAAATTCTTCAGAAAGATGAACCCCTCGCTAGTTATACACGAAATCATTTTAATGGACCCCTTGATTTTTGTCAATTCTTCACTCACCAAAACTGTCATAACTCCAACATTTCTCAACCGATCATAGAGATCAGCATATCGTTGGAAAGAGGAAGAGTGTATCCTCAATTTGCAATAATAAAATATGAGCAGCCATATTGAATTTGGCCGCCATCTTGGATTTCTTTTTGAAAGCAATTTTTCCGCCAGGTTCGCAACCACCAATTAGAAATATTAATATATCGATGGAAAGCTTAGCTTATATTGTGCATTGTGTCCAAAAATCTCTTGTGTATGTTTTTTCTATCAAAAGTTATGTACGATTTACCAATACCAAAATTCTTAAATTATTTAATACAGTACCTTGAATACGGCTCGATTATGCTCAAGACTTTTAAGCCCTTCAAATAAAATACTGTTGTAGATATGCTTTTCATTTTGGAAACAAATTTGGCTTAAAATAGTGTATGAAATCAAGGAGCTGACGTCGTAGTATAAAAGTAACGTTCGTTGGTCAGATGGGTCTTTAGAAAATAATTTGGTAAATCGTAAATAACTTTTGATAGAAAAAACATACACCTGAGATTTCCGGACACAATAAAAAATATAAGCTAAGCTTTCCATCGATGTATTAATATTTAAAATCGGTGGTTGCGAACCTGGCAAAAAATGAGTTTTCAAAAATAAATCCAATTCCATTAAAATGATTTCGTGTATAACTAACGAGGGGTTCATCTTCCTGAAGAATTTAACTCGGATTCTTTATATACTCGCCGAAAGCTTTCGAAAGAATATAAATTTAGGCATTTTTAAGAACCTCGTGCAAATAGTGGCCCGATTTCAGCGAGAATTACTCATGTTCTCATTATCTTTCAAAAAATTTCGATAAGAAATAACTCAGCACAAGTTGTTTTAAGTTTTTTTTTGGAAATTAGTATTGGGGCTGTCCATAAACCACGTAGACCGAATTTTCACATTTTTAAACCCTCCTTCCCCCTAGTAGACTTTCGTAGACTTTTCCAAACCCCCCCTTGAAGTCTACGTAGACTAAACAAAATCAATTTAAAACAGAATCAAATACCGTGACCTGCCCTAATTCCGAGCATTGCCTAATACCGTGGTTTTAATCAAAAATCAAAACCTGGCCATCATGGACATCGTATTATTTGGTGAAATGTTCAAACATATTATGTTTGAACATTTCACCAAATAATGTATTAGGCGATGTGCGGAATTAGGGCAGGTCACGGTAATTCCCTTGCTTACGGCTGCTGAAACCAGATCTCGAAGATATCTTTCCGGTGGATTTTTTTTTCTAGAAGTAAATGTGGAGCTTATTATTATCTTTATTAACGATATTTTCGGCCAGTGTAGAGCTAACCAAGAAAATAAACATGTGGTAATTCACCACATGTTTCTTCTTCCTATTGGCATTAACATCCCCCACTGGGACATTGCCGCCTCGCAGCTTAGTCTTCATTCAGCACAGTTATTACCTGCGTTTCTAAGCCAAGTTACCGTTTCTGCATTCATATATCATGAGGCTCTTGACACGATTATACTTTTATGCCCAGGAAAGTCGAGACAATTTCCAAACTGAAAATTGTCTAGACCGGCACCGGGAATCGAACACAGCCACGTTCACCATGGACTTGCTTTGTAGTCGCACGTCTAACCGCTAGGCTAAGGAGGGCCCCATGCACTAAGGGCGAATTGCCAACGATATTTTTTTATTAATATTTTGGTGACTCTCCGTTGTAGTTCATATAAAACCAACTTCGATGTTTGCAAATCTATTGGATATTATTTTTCCATGATTCACTGTAAGCACCAATCAGTACAATGAAACATTTAAATTATTCATACCAATTTCCATACAAACTTGAAACAGCTTGTACTAAGCCAGTTTTTATGCAAATCACTTCAACGAGTTGCGACTTTGAATATGTGAGGATTTTGTAAAGTTTAGTCTTTGCCGAACAACTGGCAAATAAATGAAAACCTCATACACTGCTAAAAAAGTTTACATACAAAAGACTTTGAAGTATGCTCTTTTGACTATAAAGTATTCAATTATGACTTCAAAGTACACTCTTTCGTGGGAGAATGGGACTACACACAAAAAGGAATAAATATTATGCACAATTATGACTATCTTATATTCACAAATGAATAACATTTATGCATAAAATTAGGAAAAATGTGTAAAACTTATTCTTTTTATGCGTCAAATTTTACTCCTTTTGTGGGTAGTCCCATTCTCCCGGAAAAGAGTGTATTTCTGCCCAAAAGAGCATACTTTCAGCTGTGCGTGTAGTGAAATTCACTGCCGTGAAGTGCATATCTGTCCCATCTTTGCTATGGAACAAATATGCGATACACGCCAGTTCAATCGAGAGCAGGCGATAACATTTTTCTACTACTCAGGCATGTAAGAAAAAGCTCATGATTCCAAAACAATCATTTTCCCGAAAAAAATAATAAAATTTTGAACTTTCATTAAACATATGCTTTAAGAAACTGATGAGTTTTTCGATTTTATCAATTATTGCATTTATGCTCTGTTTTCCACCCCCTTTTCAAAAGACCAATGGGAAAAAGAAATTTATATTTGTTCCAGCGCGGCCTAAGGCTCGTAACAACCTTTTCAAATTAAGCCGAATAAAAACAAACAATAGTTCTGAATCAGCTTGCAATTCATGTCTTAGACTGTATTTGAACTCTAAAAAATATAATTTATGCCCAGGTAACCAGTAAGCATTATATAAAGCATTTAAGTGGCATTATATGCGCCTTTACTGCAAAACATTAAATGCCAATAAGCCCTATAGTCGCCTTTAATGCTATTTTAATGCAGGTTTTGGCCCAATATATGGCTGATTAAATGCTCAATCCTACTTTATCGATAAAGTAGAAATTTTGCTGAGTAGCATTTATTCAGCATCCGAAATGCTGAATAAATGCTTAACTTTAAAAACAAAAAAAAAAATTTTTTTAATCCCTTTTTTTTCTATTTCTTTTTTTACATAGTTTTTTTTTCATATTATATCGTTGTTATTTTTATATTTGAAATGGAACATATTTTTTTTTACTTTCTTCGAGCGGGATTCGAACTCGCGCTCTTGCCATTCGACGCTGTAGTTGTCATCGCCCTTACCAGCTGGCCCATAAGAGAGAGATGGTAGTGGAAATAATTTTGCCCAACATAAACAAAATCCCCTTTCAGGAACATTGAAACTTAATCTAACTCATCTCAGAATGCAACCGTCACAAACGTCATATCCAGTTGCAATGAAACAGCTACAGTAGTGCTGCTTTAATGCATCCATCGAAAATAGTGCAAAGGAATAATACAATGTATAGGATTAGGTTAACGACAAGTACTCCTGTCAATGGTCGGAATGGAAAAAAAACATTCTGCACGTGCCGATTTCTATTTTCAAATGTAAGTTCATTGGACAAATAGTCCCCGCTATATGGTTCCATATTGGAAAACGTTTGACGTATGGACACTACAGGCCCTAAAGTGGCACTAATGTAGCTGTTCCATTGCACTTAACGAAAGCAACATTGTGCATTCAAAATGCTATTTTAAGACTATGCCTCTCATGATTGCTTTGAGAATGCTTATTTAGAACAGCCAAGTTTTCGAAATGCTTATATACAGCATGGAGCATATGCAATGCCAGTATAATGCTACTCTAGTGCTTACTTTAATGCTTATTGGTTACCTGGGGAAAATCAAAAATATGTGGTAATGAAAATCGTTATGCATTAGAAACAAGAGGTTATTGAAAAACAATTTGAAGTCTATCAAAAGAACTGTTGCGTTTAAATGGTAACAAGAGAAAAACATATTTATTTCATTATAGAATTAATCAACCGAAATTGGTATTTTTCTAGGATAGATTAACTATGATGGTGTTATTTGAGGTTATGGCTTTCATGGCTAAAATTAAATCCCGCAGCCCCTACTGAGCAGTAGAGGAAGCTTTTTTACATAAAGTTGTGACATTCTATGCAAAAAAACAAATATAACAATAAAACGGGACTTAGTTAACTCGTTGAAAAAGGTATAATATATGCAATCGAAACGTCGAATAAAAACATAAAACCCAGAAAATATATTAAGCTCTTTTAGTGGAATGTATTCAACCGTCTAAGACGAACTAAGTACTCTCCATTTAATTCCACCAATTATTTTCGATATCTTTGCAGATACGTATTTCGACCACAACTGTGTGGTCGTCTTCAGTGTCTCGTACTTGAGTACGAGTACAAGTCGAGTCATGTACAAGACTCTGAAGACGACCACACAGTTGTGGTCGAAATACGTATTTGCAAAGATATCGAAAATAATTGGTGGAATTAAATGGAGAGTACTTAATTCGTCTTAGACGGATGAACATAAAACCCGTTTTTGAGAATAAGAAAACTGAAATTTATAACCAAACGGACTTGGTAGTTATATGGCTACTGCTTCTGCCTCATACGCAGGAGGTTCAAGCCCAGGTTCGTTACATTCTCCTACTTTGTATCTTTTTATATTTCGCATGTTCTAGCAATCGCTAGAACTGGAAATGGATCTTCATACTGTTTCCATTTCTATCCTATACCTTCAACGTGAATTTTCTAACAGTAGCTGCTAGAATTGGAAATGAACTAAAAAGCTCGTTTCCTACATCCAATTAGAAATTCCATCAGTTGTTTTCATCTATCTATAACAGCGGTTCTCAACCTTTTTCTTGAGAGGTACCCCTTCAAACTATTGCATTAATTGAGGTACCCCCTCCTGAAAGTAGGCTTCCAGGTCTCTTGAAAGGACAATTCCAAGCCCTTGAATCTCTTAAAAGTAGGCTTCCGCACCTTGATAAGAGGCTTCTGAGCCTCTTGAATAGCTTTCGAGCCTCTTGCACGGCGGCTTTCGAGCCACTTAAAAGGAGGCTTCCTTTGCATCTCGAAAGGACGCTTCTGAGCCTCTTTAAAGTATGCTTCCAAGCCTATTGGAGAAAGGCTTCTAAGCCTCTTGAAAGGAGGCTTCTGAGCCTCTTGAAAATAGGCTTCCGAGCCACTTGAAAGTAGGCTTTCGAGCCTCTTGAAAATAATCTTCCGAGCTGCTTGGAAATAGGCTTGCGAGCCTTTTTAAAATAGGCTTGCGAGCCTCTTGAAAATAGGCT
The DNA here is from genome assembly GCF_024139115.2 of Armigeres subalbatus. Lineage (NCBI taxonomy): Eukaryota > Metazoa > Arthropoda > Insecta > Diptera > Culicidae > Armigeres > Armigeres subalbatus. The sequence goes on along the minus strand of NC_085140.1, from coordinate 177,908,275 downwards.
TCCGAGCCTGTTAAAAGGAGGCTTACAAGCCTCTTGAAAGAAGGCTTCCAAGCCTCTTGAAAGGAGGCTTCCAAGCCTCTTGAAAGGAGCTTCCCGAGCTTCTTGAAAGGAGTCGAGCTTTTTGAAAGAAGGCTTCTTACCCTTTTAAAAGGCGGCTTCCGAGCCTCTTGAAAGTGGACTTGCGGGCGCCTTAAAACAAGGCTTCCGGCCTCTTGAAAAGAGGCTTCCCAGCCTGTTGAAAAGAAGCTTCCCAGCCTCTTGAAAGCAGGCTGCTGGGTTTGTTGGAAGACGAGCCTCTTGAAAATAGGCTTCCAAGCCACTGCACTATGGTCCAGGATACAGATTTACGCGGAAAGATGAACTTTATGCCAAAACCATATTTTTTAGAAAAAACTGTTGTTCTACAAAATTGTTCGAAATAGTAAGGCCATCATTATGGTTCTACCAAAAAAATAGGGTGGCCCATCATGTAAAAAAAATTAGAAAATATTTTTTTTATTTCTCAAAATATTGACATGTTATGTTCTACAAAGTTGTAGCGCAGCTAATTCCAATCAATCTTGCTAAAAAAACTTTTTCTGTAGCTCTTAAGTTGGCTGATTTAGAGCTATTTTACCTAATTGGATTAGGGTGTACCTAAAAAAACAGTATTTTTGATCTAATTTTTTTGTTTCAGATTTCTCGAAAAAGTCGTCTTCAGGTGACTTTTAGAGCTCAAAAAAATGCAACTTTTGATGGGTAAATATGCACAATATCTTTTTCCGATCAAATGTTATAATCATTTTTCTGTCAAAATTACATTTTTTTCATAAGTTGATGTCTCCGGTTAGGGCAGACCAAAAAAATATGTTTACACGGCATCTAAAAGAGAAATTAATATTCTTCATTATGTCAAAAAATTGGGGATATGTTATTTTTTTATCTCAAGTTTCACCAATTTTATTAAAATCATGTTTTTTCAAATAAATTGATATAACTCGACAACGGAAGAAGATACAGACGATATTCTTATAGCAAAACACGCGTTTTGAAAAGTCATAAAAGTCTTCAGAAGGTGACATCCGTGAAAAATAAAAAATGAAATGAGCAGATCATAAATATTCTTTTTTGAGGGACACCCTAATCCTGGTAAGTAAAATTACTCTAAACAAGTGAGCTTAAGAGCTACATAAAAAGTTTATATGGCAAAGTTGATTGGAAAAAGCTGCGCTACAACTTTGTAGAACATTTTACGACAATATTCCGCAAAATAAAAAAAAATGAAAATTTTACATTTTTATAAAATGGCCCACCCTATTTTTAGGTAACTCTATAATAAGGGCTCAAGTATCCAGAACAACTTTGTAGAACAAATTTTGTTTCTTAAAAGTATGCTTCAGACCGAAAATGCATCTTTTCTCTTAAATCTTGCAATACGATGATAATGATAAAACTTATAAAAAGTGTTAGAGCTGTAGATTTTTTATTTTTCATTTCTCACGAATGTCATCTTCTAAAGACTTTTGGGGCTTTTCAAAACGCGTATTTTGCTATAAGAATATCGTCTGTATCCTTTTCCGTTGTTGAGTTATATTAATTTATTTGAAAAAACATGATTTTAGTAAAATTGGTAAAACTTGAGATAAAAAAATAACATATCCCCAATTTTTTGACATAATAAAGAATATTAATTTATCTTTCAAATGCCGTGTAAACATATTTTTTTGGTCTGCCCTAACCAGAGATATCAACTTATGAAAAAAATGTAATTTTGATAGAAAAACGATTATAACTTTTGATCGGAAAAAGATATTGTGCATATTTACCCATCAAAAGTTGCATTTTTTTGAGCTCTAAAAGTCACCTGAAGACGACTTTTTCGAGAAATCTAAAACAAAAAAATTAGATCAAAAATACTGTTTTTTTGAGGTACACCCTAATCCAATTAGATAAAATTGCTCTAAATCAGCCAACTTAAGAGCTACAGAAAAAGTTTTTTTAGCAAAATTGATTGGAATAAGCTTCGCTACAACTTTGTAGAAGATAACATGTCAATATTTCAAGAAAAAAAAAAATTCTAATTTTTTTTATATGATGGGCCACCCTATTTTTTGGTAAAACCATAATGATGGCCTTACTATTTCGAACAATTTTGTAGAACAACAGTTTTTTCTAAAAAATATAGTTTTGGCGTAAAATTCATCTTTCCGCGTAAATCTGTATCCTGGACCATAGTGCACTGGAAAGTAGGCTTTCGAGCCTATTGAAAATAAGCTTCTGAGCCTCTTGGAAAAAGGCTTGCGAGCCTCTTGAAAATAGGCTTCCGAGCCTGTTAAAAGGAGGCTTCCGAGCCTCTTGAAAGAAGCTTCCGCAGCCTCTTGAAAGGAGCCATCCGAGCTTTTTGAAAAAAGCTTCCAACCCTTTTAAAAGGCAGCTTCTGAGCCTCCTGAAAGTAGACTTCCGGGTGTCTTAAAACAAGGATTCCGGCCTCTTGAAAAGAGGCTTCCCAGTCTGTTGAAAAGAAGCTTCTCAGCCTCTTGAAAGCAGGCTTACAGGCTTCTTAGAATATCTTGAAAGGATGCTTCCGAGCCTATTGGAGAGAGGCTTCTGAGCTTACTGTAAACAGGCTTCCGAGCCTCTTGAAAAGGCTTCCGAGCCACTTGAAAAGAACTTTTCGAGTCTCTTGAAAGAAGGCTTCTGAGGCTTTTGAGGATTCCGGGTCTCTTGAAGCGAGGCTTCCAGGCCTCTCATAAGGAGTCTTCCGAGACTCTTAAAAGTAGCTTCCCAAGCCCCTTAAAAGGAGCTATCCGAGCTTTTCGAAAGAAGTCTTCCGACTCTTTTAAAAGGCGACTTCCGAGCCTCTTGAAAGTAGACTTCCGGGCATCTTAAAACAAGGCTTCCGGCCTCTTGAAAGTTGTTATCTGAGCCTTTTGAAAATAATCTTTCGAGCCTCTTGAAAGGAGTCTTCCGAACTTTTTGAAAGAAGGCTTCCGACCTTCTTAAAAGGAGGCTTCCGAGCCTATTGAAAAGAGGATTCCGGGTATCTCAAAGCGAGGTTTCCGGGTCTCTTGAAAAAAGGCTTGCAGACCACTTGAAAGGAGGCTACCAATTCTTGAAGGGAGTTTTCCAAGCATCTTGAAAGGAGGCTACCAAACCTCTTGAAGGGAGTTTTCCAAGCATCTTGAAAGGATGCTTCCAAGCCTCTCGAAAGAAGGCTTCTGAACATCTAGGAAGAAGGCCTTCGAGCTGTCTGGGTGAATGCTTAGAATAAGTTTCGACTGTAATAAGGTACCAGTCAAAACGATTAATGCAAGAGATGGCGTCTTTTCAGTGGTAGTGAAATCGAAATTTCATCACTATTAGACTACTAATCAGTGCAATAAGTGCAGGAGATAATCTTTTCACCTCATACTTCATTCCTTATCACTACTTTCTTCTAAAACACCACAATTTTCCATAAATATGCAAAATACCTGATTTTCCCATACATTTTATTATTTATTTTATTATTTCCAACTACCATTCTTCCATGAGCTCATGGTGAAAATTGTGAGAAATCTCAAAACATAGAGTAGCAGATTTAACAACACAGATAGAAACGCCGGTATTGTTACTCAGTGACGAGTACCGTAAACATGGCGCACGGAAGGTTGTTATCTACAATTTTTACGGCTGCTGCACCCTGGAAGTAAATATCATCGAAGTAAACAGTCGGTCCCTCATTGTAATACGTCCGCCATTACGTATTTTTGTCCGAGGTACCCCCTGGGACCAGCGAAGGTACCCCCAGGGGTACATGTACCCCAGGTTGAGAACCGCTGATCTATATCATAAGCATCTCGGCGGTTAACCAAGACGAACCACTGCCTCTCGAACCTAACCCAAAAATTCCAATAAATTCCTTATGGACTCGTGGCAACTGCAGAGGTATATTCGGCTTACAGTGCGCGAGTGATTACATCATCGCTTCACTACATTGACTTGCATTCTGACGTGGCAGGCGCCAGTATGACCTAACAAATGAGATTACCAGTACTTGTACATTGAAGATGAGTGCTAGTCCCAAGTAAACATCTGTTGGTTCTCTGTGTAAGAACAGCTGATCTAGTCATAATGGAGTAGCAACTACGGGCAGTCAATCAAGCTCAAGCTCGAGATCAAGAAGACTGAAATTCATAACCTCAAATAGAAATTCCATGAAAAATTAAAGAATTTGAAGCATTTTCAAACAGTGTTTATAAGAAATTAAAAAAAATCGTTTCGAGTTTTCGAATCAAAACAATTGAATTTTTAAATCTGAATATGAAATAATTTTAGAACGAAACACTTAGAAATTCTGATAGGAGTTTCTTTAAGTAATTTAGGAGCAGTTCCCGAAAATCCTCTATTTGGAGAATTAAACTGAAATTAAACTTAAAAGTGACATTTCAATGATTATCAAACAAAATCTTCTTGTGTAATCAACGTGATTTGCAAATTATTCAATTTCACTTTTTATTTGTGTTCACCTAGGGAAATAAGACGCAGTCTTAAAGAAAATATTTATGTTTTTACCGAGCATACTTTTGTATTAAAATCAATTATGAATAGTCTTCAATGATTTCTGCATACTTAAAAGTAGCAAAATGTAATATAAACTAGACCGAACATATGTATTTCCGATAGGATTAACTTATCAGTTGAAATGCTTTTTTTTAACAAAATGTATTATAGTTTCTTGGTATTGGTAAAAGACCTTCCGTGGCGTGTTAAAAAATAATCGACGGCGAGAATAATTTGGCGCACAGGTCCATTATTTACTAATTCCGACGGTTCAAACGGTTCTAATTTACGCGATTGCTCAGGATGATGCAAAAGGGTTGATGGTGGCCTTTTTTGAAAGCATGCGTTGCCTTCATCATTGACTCAATATCAAGAAGTCTATGTTGAAGTCCAGCTTTAAGTTAGGTATAGAATATGATTATTGAAAATAAGATCATTTTCCAAATGCCAAATGACCATTATGCAAAACGACTTCATGCCAAACGGCTTTATGCCAAATGAGCTTATGCCAAACGTATAATACTACACTGCAAAAATTTCACAAATCTCAATGGAAAAAATCCATTAATTTAACTCATGATGTTTATTAGTGCACACATAACCACTCTCCACGCGAAGTACAAATATAATCTATAATCAAATAAAATGTATGTGTGGTCTCTAATGTGCAGTTATTGAATTTATAAGATTTTTCTCATAGGGTGGGTGTACCAATTGTCGCCATACATAAGAACAACTGTTTTTTTTAATAAGTAAAAGTTTTTTAATAATAAAATAAGTCGACTTTATATATCAAGCGAAAGGTTTTACTTCCTGCTCCTTAGAACAGCTATGAAAACCACAATAAAATTTGTTTGTAATCCTCAAAATTGAATAATCCATAAAAGGAACGCATGCACCAGTTGTGGCACTATTCTTCATTTCAGTTCCTTATTTGGAAAATCATACTGTTTTCTTATGGGATTGGCCAAATAGAGACCACTAGTGCGACAACTGGTGTAAAGGACGTCAAAATTTAAGCAAATCAATTTTCACAATTATGCTTTGCTTGTTTTGGAGGAGATCAAAGGTGTTATCGTATCATTAGAATATGCTTTAGCGATCTGAACTTGTTTTGTGGCGATTTGATTGGCCATTTCGCATATAAAGCACTAGTGCAACGACTGGTACTGGTACATCTAGCCTATATCAGGCCTGGTAGCAGGTAACTTTTTAGTGACATGGTCACTTTTTTCGGGCAAGTCACTAAAAAGTCTCTTTTTTCGACCTCAAGTCACTAAAGTCACTTTTTCTCGCAAAAAGTCACTATTTTTAACTATTTTGAAACTATTGACTATTTTTTAATGAAGCTTTATGTATAAGTCGGATGATGCTTTGTTCATAGCGGAAATTACGGATCTTGGAAAAATGATCGCTCTGAAACTTCGCCAGCCATTTTACTCGCTACTCTAATATTGGCATTTCACCAGTAGCTAATTGACCTTTCCCGTCAAAAATTTAATTTGCTCAATCGATTCTTAATTTTATTTCAAGTTAACTTTCCGAAAGAACCCTCTAAGTATTTTTAAAATTAAAAACAAAATATTTAAAGAGGGTTTTTTTTAAGATTTGGCTAACATTCGCACGATTTTGAACGAACAGCGGGTGAATTTTGTCAGACAGAAGTGCAGCATTAAATGCGTTTTGGATTTTTTAAATAGTTAGAGGCTTGAGAGAGAGTTGAAAGAGAGAGAAAGTTGACCTTAAATAAGCCAAAGAATCGATTGTGACAAAAAAAAAACGAGATGCAATTTTTGACGGGAAAGGATATAGATATTATATACAGGGGATAAAGTTTCGCCATTTTCGAAGATTGCATGCGCTGAGATACATCGAAAATGAGAAAAGTGGATCAAGCCTGCCCAGACTCCCCTATCAATTGCACTTTTGGCGGTTAAGAATAATCTTTTCAATTTTAGATATTCTTCCTTGTGCTTCAAGAAAACCAATAGTTCATCAACTATCAAGGCTTGTTATTTAGTGCATACCTAAAACAAACATGCTTATCAGTTTTTTATAACAGAAAATTGTTTTATCACAAAGCGGTGATATTTTGGTAAAATAAAAATATTTATTTTCAAATTGAAATAATGATAGTTGCTTCTCACGCAGAAGAATCTTGCAAGATTGAAACAACTATTTCGATTGTTGCATCAAACTACGTGCATATTGTTGTTCCAATCTTCAACATTGTTGATTCAACGATGATTCATTGCTTCTTTCAATTGAACATCATTGTTGTTTCAATCCTGCATCGCATGATTGAAACAATAATAATATCGTTGTTCTGGCAACTATTTCGTAATATGAAAAACCTGTAGAAACTGATCAACATAAATCATTCTGTCTACAAGAAGTAAGTATGGAGCAGAGGTAAGGCGGATGACTCTTACTCCCCTTGTAACTAGTTCGATTCTGCTTCTGTCACATTTTCCTATTTTGTTGATGTCATCGTAGTGTCGATAAAGTAGTTTCGTAGCATTTTCGAAAGTGAAAACAACCATAAAAATATTTGTTTTCTGATGTAACATTTGACAGTGACAGCTGAAAAGCATGGTTGAAACAAATATATCCGATAGTTGAATCAACTATCGCGTATGGTTGATTCAACCCTATTTGTGGTTGTATCAACCAAAAATATTGTTATTCATAAATCAATGCAAAAATATTGTTGATTTGAAGCAGAATTAGGTTGATTCTACCACATATTTTTCTCCGTGCTATTATTGTACTGCTCGAATTGAAAGGCGATACTTTAAATATGTAAGGGATCCTCAAATTAATTTTGCTGTAAGAACATAAGAAAATAAAAGCCGTTTTTCCCTCCCAACTTTGATCAATATTTTGGAATTTTTCAAAATAAATTTGGTGATAATTTATACATTTAAAATAGCATAAATGTAAAAGATTCAAAGCGTGATTTTTTTAGATTTTGTTATATTCGTTATATTTTGATAACTTTTGAATTTGAAGACGAGCCCGACGGTTTTCATAATTTTTGTTTCGTTTTCTACCAAAACGATCCGTACTGATGTTCCTTTTGAACTATAAATTCCAAAAACTCCCTAAACCAAATTAAATCTGCATCTTTCTTAAGTAGGTGTTCAGCTAATCCAGTGATCGTAATTTTCACTCATTCTCACGAGATTTTTGCCTAGAAGTCATTTTTTCGGGGAAGAAAAACAGGTCTTTTGAGTGATAAATAACCATGTTTCGTTCACTTAAAGTGGCGGAAACGTTTGACTCATAGTTTTTAGTAGTCCTTCTTTTGACTGATATTTAGTAAAATTTCCTTGGGTAAAAAAGAGAGGGCAAAAGTTAGCATGTACGATTTTCGTTTCTTTTCTGAGTCCGTTATGAGAGAGTGGTGAGTGAAAGATGGTTTCCGCCACAAATTACGAAAAAAAAATCTCCCTCGACACAAAAACGCTTAATTTCGTCTCATCGAAATTGCAACTGAAACTGAAAGTCACTACCGTGACCTGCCCTAATTCCGCGCATTGCCTAATACCGTGGATTTTATCCAAATTTATGAATATAGAGGTACTGTCTGTCATACACATCACATTATTTGGTGAAATACACAAATATATATCAGGAAATGTTAGCCAATTATTATTGTGGGTATTTGTGACGTAAATTAGGCGCTAAAAAATAAATGTGAAAATGTATGGCTCGACCAGCCAAAATTTGCATCCGCTTAGCAAAACGATTAAAATTATGTTTATATGTCCAAGTCATGTAACTTGATTTTCAAATGATATTTACTTCCAATATCTCATTCGGCCCAGTTTTACAGCTATAAAAAATGAGCTGGGTACTGAAATGGTATTTAAATTTCTTGTTTTTTTATTGATCAAAACAATTGTCGCGGTATTAGGCCATCTTCTTCGCCAGTAGTGCCTAATACCGTGACTAGGCTATACCTTGAAGTTGATACTCAGAAAAACAAAACGTAACCATCACATTGAATACATAGACCACTAGACAATATCGTTTAGGTATTGAAATATTCATATTAAATATCTACGACATTTTATGTGTAGGATTACTGGGAAGCATCATTCAGATGAATTACATATTGCAATATGTATTATTCTAATACTTCCCCAAAGAGAAACTTCTGTTGGAAAACTGGAAGATATTATACATCTAATGAACATACAAATCGTCTTTATTGTGTCGTTTAGCACATACGAATACAATATCATTTATGCGATATTTACCACAGACTATAAGCGTAAATATTTTTCCTATGCAGTTTCCTCTAGAAATGAAGGTAGAGTATTTTTCATCTGAATACAAATCCTCCCATTGTCTTCAAATCTACTTAGACACCCGATTGGATATCATCTATCTAAAACCTAAATAAATGTGAAGTAAATTATTTGAAAAATTAATTAAACGCTTTTAAACCGTCAATATTGAGAAATTGCTAACTTCCCAAGGAAATGATTCTTTTCCCAGTAGGTATCTGTGTAAAATAGTAAATTTTTATGACGTTTTTAGTATGTATGACCTAATAATTTAATTGAAATTTGTATATGATTCAATTATTTACATATTTTTTTGTAATGTGCTCTTAAGCTCATCATTTGAGCTTGTTTGACAGGGCACGGTATTAGGCAATTTTCTGCGCGGTATTTGGAATCTTCTTCGGAATGTACGCGGTATTAGGCATATTCATAAGTCAAATGTCGAATACTATTTTCTTCATTTTTTTATGAGTTGAAGTACAAAACATATTTTTCCCTTCAAATGTATTTAATATTGATTAAAGCGACATAGTTTTCAAGGGTGATTGTTACAAATTGAATTTTATATAGCGAATTTATTGTGGACACGTCCTTAACCCCACGGTAATAGGGCATGTCACGGTATTTGGTCACTTTTTCTGCAACTGAAAGTCACTATTTGGTCCCTTTTTTCGTCAGCTTTGGTCACTAAAGTCACTATTTTGAGCGGCATTGATCGCTACCAGCCCTGCTATATTTATATAAGTATATTAGAGCTATTAATTCATGTTTTCAAAAAGGATCAAAATTCAACTGGTCAGCCCAGAATCACAATTCCTATGATAAAATAAGCCTTCTGTCAAAAGTTTTCAACTAATTGAGATAACATTTCGAGGTGGCTCAAGTCGATTCAGTGTTTTTGGGCTATTTTCAATTTTGAAAAAAATCTAACAAAGGATATAAACTCCAAAAATCATCGCAACAACCTCTCAACGGAAGTTTTTGGTGTGCTCTACTAGTCTTGTGAACATCGCGATTCGTTCCGTTCACGTTTTGCCCATGCCCATGCCCAGAGCACAAAAAGAGCTTCCGTTTAGATGTTGTTGAAATGTTTTTTGGCGTTTATATGTATCTCTTTTTAACTATTTTTTAAGATTGAAAAAAAACACTAAATTGACTTGAGCCACTCTAAATTGTATCCGAATTAGCTGAAAATTTAACAGGAGGCTTATTTTAGCATAAGAATTGTGATTCTGGGTTGACCGGTTGAATTTTTATACTTTTTAAAACATGAATTTAAATTTTTCTTCTATTCCTTTTGTTGAAGAAAAATCAACAATGATCACTCCAAGTAAATAAGCATTCAATCGAATATGGACAACTCATTATCAGAGCAACATTATATAAAAATTATTAACACATCTCTAGAAGTTTTATTGTATACCCTGCACAGGGTAACATATCCAAAGCTGTAGGAACATGTTACAAATGAATCAAGGGCAATAATTTATTTTTCTATACATACTGTAAGAGTCCCTCCTAATTTCTATTTTTCCCAGATCTTCGTTTAGGTTCAAACGGTAAATTTTAACTTCAATAACTGACATCAGTCAAACGTATTTCGCACATTGTATGTTCCTCTGCTCCTGCTCGTTCTAACTGAAAACTTGTTTGTATTTTCTTTACAGCGGTAAATATAGCGGCAGCGGAGCTGGAAGCGTTAGTCGTAATGCCAGCGGAAACGATAGCGGTGCCAGTCGCCGCCGTTCACCCACCCGCGGAGGTCGTGGCGCCGGCGGTGGTGGCGGGAGTAATAGTAGTGGGAACTTCGCACCGTCAAGGCGTGGTGAGAGCTCACCGTCGCGTGACTACAACCACGGGAATAGACGCTCTTCAAGAGAGCGCCAAGGTAATCAATGGCGTCGATCCGACGAACAACCTGCTACTGCGAGGGCACCTATGGGCCCGCCGGCGTCTAGATTCGATGATAGACGAGGTAGCAATACTCGTCCTAATACTGCTAATAGCAACAGTAACAGTAATAGGGATAATAGCCGTGAACAGTCTGATGTTAGGCGAAGACCAGTCGAGAACCGTGGTAATTGGGATAATGATAGAAAAGGATCGTTGAACATGAGTGAGGAAGATATGACCTTAGACGTAGGTGAGTTCTGGGATGACGGTGGAAGTGCACCAATCTTGTCCGAAATTAAACCTACGAAGGAAAAGAAACCTGTTGTTGAAGTTGAAGAGAGTAGAAAATCGTCGAAAAAGCATGAAGCGCCAAGACGGGTTGAACCACCTAAGAAGGAAGTAATCAAAGCTGAAGAGAAGAAACCTATTATTAAAGCCAGATATAGTAGAAGCTTATCGCGAACTCCTTCGCCATTCCTGAAACCTCATGAACGAGCAGCTGTAGCAACCACCAACATTGGAAATGTTCCGAATAGCGTCACTATTGTTGCTAACGTTGCCACACAGAAAGAGGATAAACCTGCGTCAAAACCAGCAATGCCATCTAAGGCCAAGGTTAAAGCTAGCAGCAACAAAAAAGATTCTAGCGATAGCGAAACCACTGACAGCAGCAGTGAATCCGAAGAAGAAGAAAAAACCTCACGAAAGAAAAAGATAAAAAAGAAGCAATCTAAAAAACGTAGACGTTCGTCATCTTCCAGTGAGGATGATTCTTCCGACGAGAGTGACAAAGATGAAGAGCCACCAAAGAAACCTACCAAACAGGATTTGGCAGCAGCAGCTCTCCAAGAAGAACGTCGGAAGAATGCTTTGAAACTAGAAAAGGAGAAAGAAGCGGCAGCGGCGGCAGCTGCTGCAGCAGCCGCGGCCGCTGCCGCAAATGCGGCTGCTGCTGCTGCCGCAGCAAAAGCCAGAGAAGAAAACAATAAGCGTAAAAGAACGATAAGCTCGGAATCCAAGAACACTGAAGAGAAAAAAGTAATACCGAAAGAAAGTAAAGCAAAGAAAATAGAGAAAGCTCCTTCCTCATCATCGAGTGATTCGGAAACTGAACGATCGAAGAAGAAACGACGTAAAGACAAGAAAAAACGGGATGCTTCAGACGGTAGCTCATCGGACTCCGATAGTGTAAAGAAGAAAAAGCATAAGAAACACAAGAAACATGCGAAAAAGCATAAGAAGCACAAGAAACATAAGAAGAGCAAGGGCAAGCAACGTGATAGTAGTTCCTCCTCGGATGATGATGATGACGATCTACGTGGCGGAGGACCCATCATAAATGATGATTTAGAAAAACAGTTACGGGAGAGAGCTCTCAAATCAATGAAAAAACAACAGAGCAATTCAGATTGAGACACTTATTAATGGAAACATGTTTTATCGCATTAAGGAAAAATTTTACGTTTAATTTGCGTAAATTTTAGGATACAAAACAATATTGTAATTGTTTCATAAGTCCCTACTATATTAAGTTGAGTGAACTGCCCCTCAAATCACATAATTGTAATATCAATTAAAAACAAATAATGCTAATAATTTTATCGCATTTTTTCCAATATCCGATTGAGTATAATTCATTTCACCATTGACAAAATAAGTATCTCATTAGATATTTATCACGTTCTTGTTAATTTGGTTTCATTTTTCTTTTTTTAAATTAAATGTGCGTAATTACCTGTGTATTTAATACTGATTTGGCATATTTGTAAAACAACATAAAATATTACTGATTCAGCTTACTGTTGGAGTAAACTATCTAGAATCTGTATTAGTCATCAAGTAAAAAAAAAACTACTGCATAAATTTATTGTATTGCAGATCACAAGCGTTATGAAGCATATTGAGAAGTCCTATAAATAAAAGTGCAGAAGAAACATATCGTTTTGGTCTTTCATTCGGTTATATCCGATGTTCTCATTTTGTTCATCACTGTTTCGTATAATCCATAATTCGTTTGCATGAAGCTATTATGTCAGAGATATGCCGGAGTGGCCCTCGCAGTACATAAAAGTCTTCTCCATTCAACTCGGTTCATGGCTGCAGGTCGCCATCCACGCATTCTACGGAGGGTCCGCAAAGCCGCCACGTGAACGATTCAACTTTTCATAGAGCTGTTGTGCGTTATTCTTTATGGTCTCGGCGCTTTCTCTTCCAGAAAATCAAGTTTTGTCTGTTTCGCGCCCGTTTCTAACGTGCCTCGTTCGCCCTTGCGCGGTGCGCCGCCACTTGTAAAAACTTATTGATTTTTTTAGGGTCACCCTAACATTATTATTTGAAAATATCATAACCTGCGACGGGACTTACAAAGAGGAAAAAATGTATCTTCATCTGAAACCAGCAAGCGCTGTCAGATGCAACCAGCACTTTTTTGTGCGAAAGTATGGTATCCCTCAAAAAGTATTCCGAATGATGTTGTTTTTCTCTTTGAAAAGTATTTTAGAATAGCCGGACAGCTTAATATTGAACAGCTATGAATACGTGTTTTGACAAATCCTGAGACAAATCCTTGATAAATTCCGGGAGTACAACTTGCAGACACATCATCTGTTTATTGATTTCAAGGCGGCGTACGATTCAGTGAAACGGAATGAATTATGGCAAATTATGATTGAACATGGTTTTCCGACGAACTGATACGGCTGATTCGTATAACGTTGGACGGATCGAAATCAAGTGTAAGGGTTGCGGATGAAATATCGACGTCATTTGTTACCTTAGATGGATTGAGGCAGGGTGATGCACTCTCGAATCTACTGTTCAATATAGCGCTCGAGGGAGCGATTAGGAGAGCTGGTGTGCAAAGAAGCGGTACCATTATCACAAAATCGCATATGTTCCTGGGATTTGCGGACGATATCGATTATGCTCGATTATTATCGAAATTATGCTGGATGGTGAACAATTTGAAGTGGTAGAAGAATTTGTGTATTTTGGAACATTAGTAACGTGCGATAATGATGTTACCCGCGAGGTGAAAAAGCGTATTGCAGCTGCAAATAGGGCTTATTACGGATTTCGAAACCAGCTTAAGTCCCGTAGTCTGCAAACGAAAACAAAACTCGCGCTGTATACTACTTTGATTCTTCCGGCGGCTTTTACGGCCATGAAACATGGACGTTAAAAGAGGCAGATCGGAGAGCTTTCGGAGTGTTTGAGCGTAAGGTGCTGCGGACAATACTCGGCGGTAAACAGGAGAACGGTATCTGGCGGTGCCGCATGAATCACGAATTGTACCAGGTGTATAAAAGGCTGGATATTATTGGACTTATTCAACACGGCAGACTACGGTGGGCTGGTCACGTTGTTCGTATGCCGGAAGAACGTCAAGCGAAGATAATATTTAGTAGAGAACCCGGAAGAGACCGCAGGCTTCGTGGAAAGCCGCGTACACGATGGCTTTTTGCAGTTGAAGAGGACCTGAGGGCGCTCAATGTTCAGGGCGACTGGAAGCGATTGGCCCAGGATCGAGTCCAGTAGAGAAGGATACTCCATTCGGCGTAGGTTCATCGAAGAGCTGTAGCCCATCAAGTAAGTAAGTAAGTATGAATACGTGTTTTATTCCCGATAGTAAAATTAAAAAAAAAGGTTTACAAATCCGTGAATTGCACGTGGATCTGAGCATTGTGCTCAGAAGATTCTACCCGGGATTTAGATGAAACATTCAAGGGAACAGTTAAGAATCGATGATCAACTGTGATGAAAAGAAGAACAAAGTGTTAAAACAAGGAAAAAAGTAGCCGTCTTTACAGGTCTCGTCTCAGATCATAACTAATGATATAAACGAAGTACAACTATGGTTGTACCGTCAGACATTCTAAATACTCACGCTCCTTTAATGTGAAAGTGTACTATTCACATGTGGAAGCGTTGGCCTGAGAAATGGATTGCGAGTGATTTGACTATGCGTCCAATTTGGGAATCTCGACGCAGAACGTGGCGTCGTGGCCTGTTGCGGGGAAGCTCCCGCTATCAGGGAACTTCTAGTCGGAGTAGGATATATCCGCCTTCGGGAATATCCGAGTCGTTCGCGATCGCGACCGAGGAGGTAGCTGAATGGATCAACGACTCAAGCTTGTGAGGCTCTGCTTGATGGATTTAGCTTGCACGGCCTGACTCAAATAAATTGCATTACCAATAAAAACAATCGTCTTCTGGTTCTTGCGTTAGTAAAAATGACACCACTCTCGAGGGGTACTCAATTCAAGAAGCAGTTGAAGCTATGTCTAACTTAGATGCTGATCATCCCGCTTTAGAAATCGATCTATGCACTTCCAAACCGGTTTTTATCGCGCTTCTCGAAGAGCCACGCCTTGACTTTAAAAAAGCAAATTACAGCTAGTGGAATGTCTTCACTTGTCATAAGACGAGTTTGTACAATCCCATTTAATTCCACCACTTAATTGTACCTTGACAGATACGTATTTCGACCTCAACAGTAAGGCCGTCTTCAGTGTCTCGTACTTGACTCGACTTCAAGTCAAGTCAAGTCGAGTCAAGTACGAGACACTGAAGACGGCATTACTGTTGAGGTCGAAATACGTATCTGTCAAGGTACAATAAAGTGGTGGAATTAAATGGGATTGTACAAACTCGTCTTATGACAAGTGAAATTACAGCTGAGATCGACTCGACTATGATGTATCTCGTTTTACAAGCATCATGCTCGATACCATAACTGAATTTGTCCCACTTCATCGCCATGCCCCTAAGCCTCCGTAAGGTAATGCACGCCTTCGACAGCTCAAATGAATACGATCAAAATCGCTTAGACAGTACTGCAAATTACGGTGCCCGTTAACCAAGCAGCAATTCAATCGTGCTAGCTATAACCATGGGAGATCAGTACATCAATATCACTGCAGAAAAATGCTATCTATTTGCAACACACTTTATTTGATGCCTTCAAGCATTAGCGAGGCAAATTGATCGTGTTTGTCTAGACACTCCACTCATTGTGTCTACCCTTAGACAGCTGCAGATAACTCGTGTTGGCAACCTCGGCCCGCTTTTATTTCTGCTCTTCATCAACGAACTATTCACAGTGATTCCGGATGGATGCAGAATATTCTATGCTATGATGACTTGAAGCTGTAAATGATTGTGAAAATTATCAAGACTGCCAAAATGATTAGAGGTCATTGGTAGACGAGCACAATAGCTGATCTTCGCAGAACCTGTCTTAGAGCTAAAAGAAGGTTGCAACGTGCTAGAACCGAAGCGGACAGGCTAGAAAGACGCCGGGTGTTCCAAACAGCGAGCAGAGCTCTGAACTACGAAATCAAGACAAAATTTTCAAAACGACTTATCTGCTTTTGTAAACAAAGATTCAAATGACGATTTGACGAACCTGATAGCTCTCCCACGCAAACCAACACCACCAACAGGTAGCGGAAACCTTCACCTTCGTTTTGAAAATTTTGTCTTGAAATCAAATGTAGTAAGAGAGTCTGCTTTGAAGAGCTGTGTAGGATGGCCAATAATACTCCATGGGGGGATGCACACAGGATTGTGATGGCTAGGACCAACAGCACACATCCTGAGAAATCCCCGGAGATGTTAGCCAGGATCGTTGAAGTGATCGTACGAGTCAGTGAACGTGGTGCCACTAGTGACTAACGATGAGCTTATCGCCGTTGCATGAAAACTTAAGCTAAATAAGGCACCATGGCCGGATTGTATTCCTAACCTGGTCCTTAAGCACGCGATTCTTTTCGCTCCAGATATGTTCAGGAGCTGCCTCCAACGTTGCCTGGATGAAGGAAACTTCCCAGATCGTTGGAAACGGCAAAAGTTGGTGCTATTGCCTAAGCCTGGGAAATCCCCGGGAGAGCCTTCGGCATACGGACCAACTTGCCTACTCGACACAACTGGTAAGTTGTTAGAGAAGGTGATCCTGAATAGATTGACGGATTATACGGTGTGTGCTGGTTGCTTATCAAGGCCGTTCTATCGTTGAGGCAATTCGGTCGGTAACGGAAACGGCTAAGATAGCGCGTGGTTTGAATAGAAGAGGTATAAGGAACTGTGAACTGTGATTACACTAGATGTAAAGAATGCATTTAATAACGCTAGCTGGACAGATATTGATACTGCCAGTGACGTCCCTACGCCTGGGCAGTGGACATCCGCACGCCCCTAACTAGCTCACCTCCTAATTTGGGATTCTCAGGGTCGGCGACTGCTTGCTTCGGGTGATCACACTTACCTTAGTAGTAGAGACAAAACAAAGAAGGCAGAACCATTGAAAGGGAAATCAAGGCGGTCGTATGAATATTAAACTATACAATACCAGAAAATAAGCTTAAACATATTTATTTACATAAAAATAACAAATAGTAGAAAAGATAATCGTTGCGGCCGTGCACGTGCATTAGAGAGGAGGAGAGGTACGATGTTTTTACTTGCCGAACGATCTGCTCTGCATATCGGATCATCAGTCGATCCGAAAAGTGAACCTTCGAGAAGATGAAATAATGGTCTACGGGCTGATTGGAAATTATACCCAAAGCGAAGTTAATTGCTGCCAGCTCAGCAACATAAACCGAACACGGTTCCTGAAGTTTTCGGAAGGTGGTTGAACGTACTTGAAAACACCGAAACCAGTGGATTCGTTAATGTGGGAACCATCAGTGAAGTATCTGTTGTTGCAACTGACATGTTCATTTTTTTCGGAAAAAAGTGAGGGAATGAATATTTCTCGAAGATGATCTGGTATTCCTTGAATAGCGTGTTTCATGGACAGATCGTATTCAATTGAGAAACTGTCTTTGGTGAAGTGAACTCGAGATGGATTATAACACGGAAGACAAAGATCTGTTGATATGTAGTTGAGATAAACTCTAAGCCTAATGAATCTTGAACGACAAGTCAGTTCAAGCATTTTCTCGAAGTTACCTAGGACAAGTGTGTTACTTGTTCCACATTTGATGAGTATTCTTAGTGAGAGCTCCCAGTAACGGTGCTTTAAAGAAGTGACTCCAGCAAGCACCTCCAGGCTCATGTGAGCACCCCACCATGTTCCGGAGATAGAACGTAGAAAATTGATCCTTTTCCGGCATTTTTCTATCAAATACTCAAAATGGAGTTTCCAGGTACATTTAGAATCAAACACGACCCCAAGTTATTTAGAAGATAAAGATTGGTTCATGTCATCAATCAACAGCTTTAGTTTCAGTTGAGCAGGGTACCGCTTCCTAGTAAACACAACCAAATGAGTTTTTTTGCGGTGAAAACTCGATCCATAAATGTCTGGCCCAAACAGTCAGATTATCTAGGGCAGAGGTTCCCAAACTTTTGGATATGCGACCCACCTAGCAGAATCCCATATTGCTTGCGACCCACCAGGTACCAAATGCATTGATTTTGTGAAATTAGATAAAAATGAGTTCGCGTTCGATTGGACAAATTATAATAAATTGTTTTATATTCCATCATTGTATTTGTCAAACATTCGTCCACATCTAATCCACAATTTATTCAGATTAGGATTTGAATTGGATTTCGATTTGATTAGGATTGGATTTGAATTAGATTTGGATTGGATTTGAAATAGATTTGGATTGGATTTGATTTTTTTTATTTCTTTATTAAAGTGATTTTTAAATTATAAATAAAGTTCATCACTACACACTTAGAATATTTTACAGTATACGGTAATTTTTTACCGAACTTTCAACAGCTGAACGTACGGTAATCAGTTCGGTAAAAGAAACAATTACAGATCGTTCGGTACTTTTATTTTGTGATGATCTGTCAAAAAGTACCGTACAGTTCGGTAATATGAAAAGTGAAATTACCGAACGTTTCGGTTCTCTTTTCTTTTTGAATTAGTTAAAATATATGTATTTTTCATGCTTTCAAAGGTTATCAAATAAAACAACTTGTAGTTTCAAAACATGATTTTTTTAATTGTTTTCTTTATTTATCATTTAATGTAACAAGAATCAAGTACGGCTTCTGCATAGGAAACAACCAAAACACATTTCACGCCATTGAGCATGGGAAGAATATTTTTGCTTACGTGTAAATAGGTGCCGTTTTGAAAAAATGTAGAAGACGCATAACTTTTATAGAAGAACTACATTGCCAAAATAAGAAACTGAAAAATGCAATTGCATTGATGAACGAATTAAACGATCAAGAACGAAATATGCCTGTTTTTATTCCTATAAAAGTGGTCGACTGTTTCTTAATGTTTCGAAGCAACATCTAGCTTATGATTGAACAAAAATGATTTTGACAGTTTGACAGATTAGCACTTTACCGAAATTCTGTAAAGTACAAAATTTACTATGTACGGCAATACTTCGATTTTACAGAACGAACTGTAAGTATAAATACCGAACTCTGTCAAATCATTCTGAAATTACAAATTGTTCGGCAAAATGTTACCGATTTCCGGTAAAATTATTCTCGTTAACCGAACATACTGTAATTTTTTGTGTTTACCGTGTTTTTCGTCAAAACAATTACCGAACAGCGAAATCTATTTTAAGTGTGTAGGACTTCTTTCTACTTGCCCAAATATCGTATAACAAAAAAAGCCGTTGACCTCGTCAGGTTTGTTGTTCTTTAATCATCGAATCATTAGTTAGATCCTAATTCAAAATATGGAATAGATTTGTGGAACAAAATAGTAACAACGTCATGAATTAAGATTTGTCTTTTGCGACCCACCACTGAACAGCCCACGACCCCCCTGGGGGTCGCGACCCACAGTTTGGGAACCTCTGATCTAGGGTACTTTGCAATGGTCCTTGCAAGACATCTGCACATTGACCTCTTAGAGAGACCTCGGCATCATCTGCAAGTTGTCTCAGCGTGCATTGTCCTTCCAAAGAATTGTCAATATCTTTAATATAGAAATTATAAAGCAAGGGACTTAAACATGTGTAAGAGTGCTCTTGCAGGAGCCTTCAAATTTTCTCGGCTTTGCGCCAGACGGCCTTAGCCGTCTGCCGAGAACTACGGTTCGATCTGCCCAGCTAGCAAGTTCTAACTCCACTGCAAGACCACACTTCAATTCGCTTCCCAAACCCTTCTTAAAGTCCCAACCCAAGAGCTCAAATTCCCAACTTATTTCAGTTCCTTTCCTTAAAATTGCAAAAAAATATCTCGCAAGAGTTTTAAAACCAACGTAGTGAGTTTATTAGGCAAAAAGCAAACTAAAAGCTCTCATTTAATTTCATCTTACTTTGAGATTCAGAACAAAATTTGTAAAATTTTCCAAAGTCGTTCTTCATTTATTTCTAGCTTCATGTCTACAGCCTAACCTTTCGTGACGTCACGGTTCTCTAAATTCAACCTTCTCTAATCAGTATCCGTGCCATGTTCTCTTTTCTCCCTCACAATTTGGTTCTCTAATTTACACTACAACACTTTTCACTGTCAATTAGTATGTGTCCACTGTACTTACAGTTTCGATTGGGCCTACGGCACACCAGCTCGTCGGTTACGGCGGTGGGTGGTGGAGGTCGCCGACGATTTCAACGTTCACGGTGATCATGAGATGGGCTCGAGCTAGGTAGCCCAGCGGCTGGATTGTGGATGTGGTCGACGGCTCGATTAGCAATTCGAAGCTCGGCCTCGTATAGGGGCAGATGTCGGCGACGTCAACGATGCTATGGCGATCACCACGTTGACCTTTACGGTGGTATTGAATTGTATCCCACCGACACTACGTGAATTGTAGTCGTTCTCTCGGATGACGGTCTCGCTTATCACTGTCCACCGGGACCCGGTCGCTGAGCATAAGGAGTATGAAGGATGAAATTCGATCTGGACGAGCGGCACATGCAATCGATTTGAGATCGGCAAGGTTTTATCCGTGATGGAGACGACGTTTTCGTATGGGCGGTTGGATACGATCGGAGGTATGCCAACCTCGGGATCTGATGGGGGAAGCGTTTTGTAGCTGGTTCGCTGACCCGATAGGAAGCAAGTGGTACGTGAGTCGGGGACGAGTTCGCTGGCGTGGCGGTCTTTCCCCTACTAGAACTCTCGCTAGGTTAACCACCGGAATGACTGTAGGTGGGATTCGCGAGGCCGAGCTTTTCTCCGATGGCCAACGCACTCTAGATGGCCTATAGTGGCGCGCAGCCACGAGGCGATAGACACACCTAGGCGAACCGTCCGAGCTTCCTTCCAGTCCAGACCTAACCTCCCAATACTCGGCAGTAATGGCCGAGCCCAATATCGACACACCACCGACACGTGAAATCTTATTTTCTTCTCAAAACTTTTCGTTTTCCTCTTCCTTCGCTTACTATAGCTTTGTATTCCTAGATGATCCAAGTGTTTTAATCACACGACTCACGCTTTTTGTTCATCTTGGAATCATCTACAAAAAACCACTTTTAGAAATTTTAGGTAACTTTTCACTTTTAACTTTTACGTTTTATAACTGATCTTCTCGGCAGTCTAGCAGGGAAAGAACGAATTTCCCCTGGTGCTCTACGAGGTACCTTGATGCAGTACTAGATTAGATCTATTTCCGAAATTCCAGATATTATATTTTCGTTTCTATTGCTGACTTTGGTTGACGTAATAATACCCACCCAACTAATTTTCTTGAGCAAAACAGATTTGATTCGAGCACTATTAGCTACAGTTAGGCGCACCATATCGTTCAATTAAAATGATCGTTGATTCCTTTTTTCAACATTGAAATTTGTTTTCTTATCGAAACGAATTAAGTTCGTTTCATCACACCCATATCCCAAAAAAAAATTAAGGCTATAATTTTTTTTTTCACTTCGAGAATTTTTTTTTCCTAACACGAATACTGCCTAATTCTAATTTTTCTATTTTTACACTTCACAATGCATGCGTTTCCAAACAATTAATCATTCCAATCAACTATTATATCCCGAGAGAGTGTTCCATTAAACCGACCGTACCGACCCGAAATCAAATTGAAACTGATTTGCTATTATCTACTCCAACACATCTATTGGACAACCATCTCACCTAAGTGAATTCATACAATCATATTTCAAACCTGAAAAATGCACCTACTTGTACATATTCTGATCTGAAAAAATGATATAAATATTACTGCTTCTATCCCATCTCCTATAGATGGACTTCCCAACATCTGCTACACCAAACGTTCTCTTATCCCTTCTCTCTCGGGTGCTCTCTATTTTTTTAAAGTCCAGGCTATTGCTTTACTTTGATTTTGGTGTGTGGTATTCTGCTTGGACCGCTCTATCAGAGATGACCTGTTGTAAATTTGATTGGTGCGTATTTGAAATGTTGCTACTCTTTCGAGTGAAAATGTCTTTTGCAATGTGCCACGGAAACTTTCCAAAAACGTAAGTATCATTCACTCTCGTTCATTCGACTAATTCCTATATTTTTTTCCTAAATTTTCTTAGCTCCTATTTTTTTCTTGTTTAATTTTCTAACTTATTCAATTCTAATTTTTTTTTCGTTTTTGTATTCTTCTTCTTTAGTTCGACTGAACTTCTAGAAAATATCCCAAATGAATTTCTATTGTTCTTTGCAACCATCGATGTCTCTTTCTCAAAAAGATGTAGAGGTTCGTTGACCTTCAAATTATCATTTTTGTTTTTATTATAGCACGAATTGGACTTTATGATGTTTGTATTCGAGGTTTTTGGTAAGTTTTAAATTTTTTTTAAAGTTTTTCCCTTTTTTTTTCAGGGTTCCTGCTAATTTCCTTCTTTTCGATTAGTTTATACGCTTTCCCGAAAATCGTGTGTATATGGCTAAGATGGAATAAAGATTCTTTGTCTATCTACATAGCCTTGCATTTTATCTTCAAATATTGTATTTAATTTTTATTTTATTTTTTTTTAATTAAGCTTTTCCACTTCCGCTTTCTCTTTGTATTTTAACTTTTATTTTTTTCCGTGTTTCCGATTTTCGTATTTTACGGTTGTTCATATCTTTGCAACATAGTTTCTGTACATAGCTTTTTAATTCTTTATTTCTTTCTTTCATTCTACCGACTTTGCGTATTTTTATCTCTATTTATTCAGATTGTTGTGTTGTCTTCCATAGCTTTACCCTGTTTGATTCTATACTTTTTTTAATTGTGAAACGTGATACAATCCTAAAGCCTTCCCATTTAAGTCTTCTAGTTGGTAGCAGACGTCACCAACTTTTCTCTTAATAATAGCTTCGGAAAATTTTGGAGCTAACTTAGCACTGAATCCCTTGGCTTTTATCCGAGAGGAAATGATTTTTCTGAGTACCTTTGTCCGATTTCGAATTTGATAAGCTTTCCAGAACGTAAATTGTAATATTTAGCATATTTATCGTATGCGGTTTTAAGATTCTTTCGCACTTCTTCGTGTATTTTGTGAATTTTATCAGCATGTTCCTTTTCTTTAACTGGCTGTACCGAGTTTGTGTCCCGCAGATTTTCATATTCCATCCCTGAGCTTATTTGATTTCGCCCGAAATTCACAAAATAAGGTGAAAATCCACTAGAGGCATGCGTTGAATTATTGATTGCATTCGCAATCTTGTAAATGTTTTCATCCCACATATTTTGTTCTTTTTTTATTAGCGCCCTAATAGCTGAAGTAATCACTCTATTTGTTCTTTCCGCATTATTCACTCGCGGGAAGTAGACTGGAGTAAGCCATTGTGTTACCCCATATTTTTCCAACAAATTTTTGAATTCTTTTGACACAAATTGTGTCCCGTTGTCTGACAGCACTATCTCGGGAACTCCGAATAGTAAAAACACCATATTCTCTAAAAAGAACACTAATTGCTTTGATTTGGCCTCTTTAAGTGGTTGTATTATAACAAGCTTTGTGAAAATGTCGGTAATTACCAATAAACAAGTGTTGCCTGTTTTTTTAGCCCGTGGAAAAGGGCCCACATAATCAACTGCAACGATTTGCCATGATTGGGTGGCTAACTTTTGTTTCCCCATTGGTGGCGTGTGGTTAATATTGTCAGATTTTGAGGTTTTGCATATAACGCAGTTTGTGCAATATTTTTTTTATTTCTGAGTACATGAGTGGCCAAAAATATTTGCTTCTGATTTTCTCTAAGGTTTTTTCAAACCCTAAATGGGCTTCTTGATGGGTTTTTATTATAATTTCCATCCTTTCGTCTCTTACCGGTACTAGCTTCCAATCAAATCTTCTATCTGTAATTTTCGATTCATTTGTTACATATTTGTAAATCTTGTTATCTATTATTTTAAAATCTTTGTATTCATTCGGTTGATTTTTGATTTTATTGATTAAACTTTTATAATCTAAATCTTCCCATTTTTTTGAAATTGCATTTACAGACCTTGGAAGGCAATCTGCCATTATGTTATCTCGACCTTTCCGATATTCTATTGAAAAATCAAACTGTTGGAGTTTAAGTGCCCATCTGCAAAGCTTCGCCGAACCTTTGTCGGCACTCACCTTGGATAACCACACCAAGCTGCGAGCATCTGTAACCACTCGGAAATGTGTCCCTTCTACATAATTCCGGAATGCTTCGATTGCCCACAAAACAGCTAAGCATTCTTTCTCTACTGCGGCATATTTCCTTCTAGTCGAATTTAACTTTTTACTAAAGTAGGCTATGATGCGCTTTTCTCCCTCCTGTTCTTGTGTTAAGACTGCTCCCACTGCCAAATCGGATGCGTCTGATTCAATTGTGAATATCTGGTTAAAATCGGGGTTGGCTAGGATTGGTGGACTAATGAGAGCCGCTTTCAACTGATCCAAAGCTTTTTCGGCTTCCATGCTCCACGAAATTTTCGTTTTATCCTTTTTTAGGAGATCCGAAATTGGTGCCGTTATATCACTATATTTTTTATAAATTTCTGATAGAAATTCGCTAAGCCTAACAAGCGTCTTATGTCCTTCACTGTTTTTGGAGATTGATAATCTAGTATTGGCTGTATTTTTCATATCAATGGAAATACCTTGCGCTGATACTACATATCCTAAATATCTCACGCTTTTGCGGCAAAATTTGGATTTGCTAAGGCTAATAGTTAAATTAGCCTGTCTTAAACGCTTTATGACTTCTCGTATCAGCTTAAAATGTTGACTCAGGGTTTTTGTTGCGATGATAATATCATCCAAATATACCCATACATGTGGTTGTAGGTCACAACCTAGTACGAGATCCATGAGTTTGGACATCGTAAACGGGGCACCTTTGAGCCCGAAAGGCATGACCTTAAACCGATAAAGGCCCTTCCGAGTTTTAAATGCTGTAAAGTTCCGGGAGGTCTCAGAAAGAGGTATTTGCCAATATGCCTCTTTTAAGTCAATTACACTGAAATATTTTGATCGTTCAATCCTATGCAAAATTTCATGCAAATTTGGCATTGGGTAGGCATCGTTTTTTGTGGCTGAATTTACCCGTCTAGAGTCTAAACAAACTCTGAACTTTCCATCTGACTTTTTTATCGGAAGTAGTGGACTGGCGAAATCCGAATTGCATGGATCAATAACGTCCATATCAATCATTCTTTCAATTTCCTCATCTACATATTTTTGTATATGGGGAACATCTATACATGGGAGAGGGTTTCAGTTCTTCTCCAGGATAAGTTTGATTTCATGTTCAATTTTTGAGGTTCTGCCTATTTTATTTTCCTCTGAAACTGCGAAAAGTTTAATTTCTTCTAACAGTTGCAATCGTTCTTGGTCACTCAATAAGTGCTCGGTTTCAATGTTTTCTAATGGAATCGATTCAAAGTCTAAGGTGGGAATATCTAAGGACATGTCCTCCTCCACTATTGGGTTTTCTTCTACCGACGAAACAAAATTATTGAATTTCACTTCAATAATTTCGTCTTCCTTTGAAAAGTAATTTTCCAAAAAGTATAGATCATTTAATAAGTGAGAGTCTGTTAGGGATTTAATGATTTGCACTTTGTTCTTGCCCACCTTCATGGCTGGTACAATGTCAAACGATTTCCAAAATTTATCCCTAATATTAGAGATTGGGAAAACTGTGTAACTATATACACACGGATAACTTTCGTCAATCCTTTATACGTTATAGGTAAATTTACAAATCCTAAACAATTGTAGCTGGTTTTCCCAGCGGTATCCACTTTAAGCTTTGACTTATGCAACTTGAAGTTATGTTTAATTACTAAATCCATAGAATTCATTACAGATATTTCCGCACCCGAGTCCAAGAGTGCATCCATTTCTAAGTTGAATATTTGTATTTTAATATGCGGACATTTGTTAGTTTCTACATACAATTCGTAAATACATTGTTTTTCTTCTGAAATTGTTTTTTCCTTGAGGTTTGAAGATCTATCCAGAAAAGAATCCCCCATTAATTCTCTTCGATCACTTCGTTTTTTTGGTTTTGTTGAGGCAGCACACATGATTTTTTAGGGCAAGTAAAAAATGTTACCCCTGGAGTTCCACAAGCATGACAGAAAATAACTTTTGCCTGTTTACAATCTCTCCAACGATGTCCGTATTTTCTACAATTCCAGCACAACGTTTCCAGTTGTCTGGGTCTATCCTGAGTGGTAAGGGAAATTGCTACATTCGAGTTGGGATCTTTCAATTTTTCCCTTCCCTGTTGGTTATTTCTTCCCTCATATGCGCAAATTTTAACCTCGTCCGATGATGATGATGAGTCGTTTGAACTTGCTTCTACATTTCTAACATGTTTTCGCAAAATTTGTGTAGTTGTAGAGTAAATTCTACCACTATCCTTGTCTAATTGCTGACATAGCATGTTAAGGTGCGCAATATTTTTGATCTTGTAGAAAGTCAATTTAGTCTTGTACCATCTACGCATATTGTTTCTCAAAACCTTCAATCTCTTACGTTCTGAATATTGTTTTGTCATCCGTTCAAACATCCCTTCAATCTCTGAACAAAAGGCAACAAACGCTTCTCCTTTTTTCTGTTTCCTGTCTTTAATTTCCTGTAATATTTTTCTGTCTTTGTTAGGGTCCCCAAACCTAGTCAAGAGATACTTCGAAAAGCTATTCCAAGTTTTATATTTCTTTTTGTAGGTAAAATACCATCGTCTGGCCTCCCCTGTGAAAAGTATGTAGGCTTGATCCAAAAAACGATCGTTGGGGATTCGTTCAGCTGCCATTAATTCGTTTATCTGAAATACGAAATCCGAAACTTCCAAGCCTTGCGAATTCCCTTAAATTGAATTCCCCATCTATCAAGGCGATAGTGGTGCATTCGATCGTCCCTGCGGTTTGAAGATTGAAATCTCTCCCCATAGCAAGGCGATGACTCTTCTGAGTCCGAGCTTGATGAGAGCAAGCTACTCAAAGAATCTAATGATGAACTTTCATCTTCTGACGATGAGGATTTAAGAATATTTTTAGTTCTGCCACTTCGCCTATGCTCCTTATGTTTGTTGATCTTTTCCTCAGCCTTTTGGTTATCTTTTACTTTCTTCTGAACTTTCGGAATTGCACCTAACCTTTTTGCATCTCTCTTCAGTTCTCTCTCTTGCATTATACTCTTGGCAGTTTCAAGTCCTATATTAAGCCCTTTTATCTGTGGTATCTTTTTAAATATATCTCCTACCGTTTTTTGATTTTCCTTCTCGTTATATTGGATTTTATTCCCCTCTCCCCGAGCATTTCTTGTCAAGCTACTATGAAATTTTATGTCTCCTTCAAACTTCTCTTGCGTATGTTTTTTTGGACTAAAGTTTTGGCTTAATCTCAATCCTCCCACGGCTTCTTCCAATTTCCCTTCTTCCGAATCACTCAAATTCATCAGCCTTTTTGCAGTTTCCTTATATTGAGTCATAAGATTCTTAATTGCCATTAAAACTTCGTGTTTCTGTTCTTCTTGAGCCAAATCTACTACTTTAGATCTATGTATTCGTTCCTTCCAGTGACGTAGTTGAGATATCCACTTAATGTGAATGTCTCCTTTCAACCCTTCTTCGATTTCCTCTATTTTCCTTGAAGCCAAAGGCCATTCATTAACGAAAAACAGATTTTCCGTTACACGCACTGGCTGATTGTTCTCCATTTTGAAACACTCTTTCAATCTTTGTCTTCTATGTAGATCTGATTCATTTTGTAATTCGTTCCTGATTCTCAATTCATATCTTAATTCTACTTCACTTAAGTCAAAAGCATTGATATAACTTACATGGGCCATGACTATTGATATTTTTTATATTATTCCTTATTTTTCAACAACTAAAATTAAAAATTCAACAAAAAAATAGGTAATAATTAAAAGTATAACTTGAATTTACTGTAGAAATGAATTTTTTTTCACCTACCTCTATCCTAAATATCTACCCAAAAAATCTTCTATATTTCAATCAAAATAAACTAAACTCTAACGTGCTCCAACCAAAAATGTACAACCTTACGTCTATTTAAATCAATTTCCCTGAATTTATCCTGGTAAAATTAAGTCAACCAAAGCATATGCAATTTTTATTGTTTTACGTGAGCCGAGCCTTTAAAAGTTGGGCGCCACTGTAAGAGTGCTCTTGCAGGAGCCTTCAAATTTTCTCGGCTTTGCGCCAGACGGCCTTAGCCGTCTGCCGAGAACTACGGTTCGATCTGCCCAGCTAGCAAGTTCTAACTCCACTGCAAGACCACACTTCAATTCGCTTCCCAAACCCTTCTTAAAGTCCCAACCCAAGAGCTCAAATTCCCAACTTATTTCAGTTCCTTTCCTTAAAATTGCAAAAAAAATCGCAAGAGTTTAAAACCAACGTAGTGAGTTTATTAGGCAAAAAGCAAACTAAAAGCTCTCATTTAATTTCATCTTACTTTAAGATTCAGAACAAAATTTGTAAAATTTTCCAAAGTCGTTCTTCATTTATTTCTAGCTTCATGTCTACAGCCTAACCTTTCGTGACGTCACGGTTCTCTAAATTCAACCTTCTCTAATCAGTATCCGTGCCATGTTCTCTTTTCTCCCTCACAATTTGGTTCTCTAATTTACACTACAACACTTTTCACTGTCAATTAGTATGTGTCCACTGTACTTACAGTTTCGATTGGGCCTACGGCACACCAGCTCGTCGGTTACGGCGGTGGGTGGCGGAGGTCGCCGACGATTTCAACGTTCACGGTGATCATGAGATGGGCTCGATGTAGGTAGCCTAGCGGCTGGTTGGTGGATGTGTTCGACGGATCGGTGATCAAGCCGAAGTTCGGTCTCGTATAGAAGCAGAGGTCGGCGACGCCAACGATGCTACGGCGATCACCACGCTGACCTTTACGGCGGTATTGAATTGTCTCCACCGACACTACGTGGATTGTAGTCCTTCTCTGTGATGACGGTCTCGCTTATCACTGTCCACCGGGACCCGGTCGCTGAGCATAAGGAGTATGAAGGATGAAATTCGATTTGGACGAGCGGCACATGCATTCGATTCGAGATCGGCAAGATTTTATCCGTGATGGAGACGACGTTTTCGTAGGGGCGGTTGGATACGATCGGAGGTATGCCAACCTCCGGGATCTGATGGGGAAGCGTTTTGTAGCTGGTTCGCTGACCCGATAGGAAGCAAGTGGTACGTGAGTCGGGGACGAGTTCGCTGGCGTGGCGGTCTTTCCCCTACTAGAACTCTCGCTAGGTTAACCACCGGAATGACTGTAGGTGGGATTCGCGAGGCCGAGCTTTTCTCCGATGGCCAACGCACTCTAGATGGCCTATAGTGGCGCGCAGCCACGAGGCGATAGACACACCTAGGCGAACCGTCCGAGCTTCCTTCCAGTCCAGACCTAACCTCCCAATACTCGGCAGTTATGGCCGAGCCCAATATCGACACACCACCGACACGTGAAATCTTATTTTCTTCTCAAAACTTTTCGTTTTCCTCTTCCTTCGCTTACTATAGCTTTGTATTCCTAGATGATACGCTTTTTGTTCATCTTGGAATCATCTACAAAAACCACTTTTAGAAATTTTAGGTAACTTTTCACTTTTTAACTTTTACGTTTTATAACTGTTCTTCTCAGCAGTCTAGCAGGGAAAGAACGAATTTCCCTAATTGCTCTACGAGGTACCTTGATGCAGTACTAGATTAGATCTATTTCCGAAATTCCAGATATTATATTTTCGTTTCTATTGCTGACTTTGGTTGACGTAATAATACCCACCCAACTAATTTTCTTGAGCAAAACAGATTTGATTCGAGCACTATTAGCTACAGTTAGGCGCACCATATCGTTCAATTAAAATGATCGTTGATTCCTTTTTTCAACATTGAAATTTGTTTTCTTATCGAAACGAATTAAGTTCGTTTCACATGAACCTTGGGGGGGGGGAGACCCATGTAGCTATTTCTGGAAGTTGTCTGAGTGTCGAGTGTAAAGTTCATTTGTTTTTCTGACAACAAATCGTACAAGAAATTACATTGGATTTTGTTTTTACACGATTTACATTTTCTCAATTTTCCACTCATCCTAAATGTTTAACGTATATTAATTATCATGTGATTTTTCTTTGATTTATTCTGGATTTTTCGAAACATGTTGCGAAGAGTTTGGTGGCAAATTGAAGTCACACGATCAAAAATACGAGCGAAAAAAATCGTGTAAAAACAAAATCCTGTGTATTCAAAAGAACGGGTAATCCACTACTGTGCAGATTGTCTGACAGTATTTCTATGGAAACGGCCTTAATATTGTAGCTGCCACTGGCGATCTTATGAAAATGTGCGGCTTAAGCGCCACTCCAGTAAAGGAGACCGCACACCAAGTTTGTTTGCCCGGATGAGACTCAATCAAGGCGAGTCCAAGTATAATCTTCAAAGAAGAAAGAGATCGATCCAGTGCGACTACTTTCCCAAAATGGGACAGGTAGAAACCCCTATTGACGCATCAGCATAACTCTCGCAACATCAATAAACCTCAAAATTCACGGTAAGAGGTCACGCATACCTATACCGACGCAACAAGACGTCATTTCATCATCATTGGAAGTTTCCACTACCCTCCACCAGAGTCGCGAGGGTAGCTGAAGGGTCGCGCAACATAAATTCAAACTCAAGACAAAATAAATTAAACTACAAACGAATCCGAAGCAACGTAGAAACACTCAAAACATGTATTCAATAAATAGGATAGTATAATCACATCATTGGGGGTTTAACAATAAAGGTTTATTAAACATTTTAACGATAAGTTTTATTTATTCAAGCATGCTTGTATCTTGTCGATTTCTTCCTCTCCTCTTTAACCTATCCTATTCTATCTGTGCGCGTATTCAAATTTTACTATCTGTGCTATTGTGCTTGTTTTTCATTCCCTCATTCCCAGCGATGTGACGATGATGCAGCAACGAAACGGCAAATGCTGTTGCACCCGGGTGTCTACATTGAATGGGTTGGGTGGGCGGCTATAAATTACGATACGTGCGCACGATTTGTATCTCGCCGACACCCAACCTCAATTCATCCAAACGTTTGAATGTTCAGCGATTCACGCTCTTCAACCTACGGTTGGCACAAAAAACTTCTCCGTGGCGTCCTCAGCGGACGCCACACTTCACGCAAGAATAATTGGTCCGGACTCACCAGATGGTTACTGCTTCTGTATCCTGCGCTGCTGTTACCGCCGCTGGCGGTTGACGATTGATGATCGCCACGTGGGCCAATGAATGGCGGTTGGCGACTTCCACGTGTCGGTTTGGTCGATGGTGGCAATTGACGACCACAACTCCCCGCTGAAGCGATTTGCTGACGGATCGCTTCCCACCGGACAAGTTGACGGCTGCCGGGGTCTCTCGTCCCGGGGTTTCCGCTGACCTGGCGCTTGGAAGAGATATAGCCGTCGGCTACTCAAGACAATTACCATACTGCACAGATTTCACAATAGCACAATTAACATTACCTGGCCTAGATTGATTTTAGACGCACAAATCTAGCCTACGACGCACACTATATTTACTTGCACTACTTGAACTAAACGAGGAGAATTAAATTAAATACAATAATCAAAGTTTAACCACGTTGCTTTCTAACTTACAAATTGAAAAACGACACACGAACAAAGCAAGACACTTCCACTGTTATCTGCGGTTCGGACGAAAGTGAGCGAAACCGTGATCCTCAGATTAAGGAACGTGACCTCGCCGAATTCAATTCGGATTTCCCGCGAATCTTTTCGACCGATTGGACAATTGCGAGATATTAATTTGACCGCTGGCTCTTCGTGCAATTTCGGGTGCAGCCACGACTCTCTCTTTCCCAATCTTCCCGAAAACTTCCTTGGACCCGACCTTGATCTCGCGAAATCGAACGCGGCGGAAATCGCGACCTATCGTTTTATGGTAATCGATCAGTGTCGTTTCACTTTTGCTGGCCTACCATTTGGCGTACGTGAAACAAATTAGCGTATGGAGAAAGCTATGTGTTATAATTATGTTCTATCCTAATCCTCTATCCTATTTTCGCAGATTGTAGCAAACGCTACAATATCCGAGAATACTTCTCATGTATGATAGCATGGCAATCGATCGGTATGAATTGTGATTAGACGCTGGTTTCCCAGGCTTTTGAATAGCTATTACTTTGACCTGCCGCCATTCTGGTGGTACGATGTTGTGCTCCATGAAACAGTTGTACAGGTCAAGTAATCGTCTTTTTGCGATATCTGGGAGGTTTTTAGGGAGATTGAATTTGATGTTATCGCATCCCGGAGCAGAGTTATTCGATGAAAGAAGAGACATAGAAAGTTCCAGCATTGAGAACGGTCCACCTAAAGAACCGGGATCATTGACTGATTCTCGAAATAGCGGTTCTGCTGGTACGGAATCTGGACAGACCTTTTTTGCGAAGTTGAATATCCATCGATTGGAGTATTCTTCACTCTCGTTGGTGGAAATGCGGTTCCGCATGTTGCGTGCCGTTTTCCAAAGTGTTGTCATTGAGGTTTCTCGCGATAGTCCCTCGACAAAACGTCGCCAGTAGCTACGTTTTTTTAGCCTTGAGAAGATTTTTGATCTTTCTTTCAAGCCTCAAACACTCTTCGAAAAGCTCAGACCTTCCGTGTTTACGGAAAGCCTTGAAGGCATCAGATTTATCAGAATACAGCTTAGTACATTCATCATCCCATCCAGGTGGGCTCTTCTTATGACACATGTATTTGGAACGCGTCGTTTCTGAGCTTCTAGTGCGCTTTTTTGAATCAACTCGGTAAGAAATCGATATTCATCCAGCGGTGGAAGAATATCAGTTAATTCAATACCAATTTTTACCGCCGATGCAAATTTTTGCCAGTTAATGTTCTTCGTGGGATCGAAAGGAACATTAACCCTTTATAAGGCAGTGGCAACTATATTGCCACCAACAAATAATATGTTTTTCTATTTATTAACAAGAGCTCTACTTATTATTTCACATGTAGTGACTTTATTTGCTTCCTAGTAACACCCCAGATGAATTTGAGCCATAAAAAAATTGAAATGTCAATTTGAGAACAGTTTTTTTACGAACCGATCGTAAGTTTCGAGTGGAAGAAGGATTTTCAGTTATAATTCGTTAAAAAACGACAAAGATATATTTTTTCCCGTTGGTATCAATTATTTTGAATCTCCTGTGTTAGATTACTACGTGATTAGCGTGAAAAAAGCTTTGCCTTTCTGTATATTTGGTTTTTGGATTTTTGACGAAATTGTGTTTTTTTCCCAAGGGTCCCCCCTTGGGAGAAGAAATGCAAAAAAAAAATTTTCACTTATAATGCGTTTTCTGACTAGGACTCTTCACCAAAAAATGTAACGTACCTTGATTTGACTGGTCCTACGTAAAACCAAATTTTTAAAAATATTTTTATATTTTTGTTGTTGCCTGTTTTCCCGCTTGCCGGGCAGTGGCAACTATATTGCCACCAATGTTGTCCCGCTTCGCGGGCAGTGGCAACTACACAGGATTTTGTTTTTACACGATTTTTTTTCGCTCGTATTTTTGATCGTGTGACTTCAATTTGCCACCAAACTCTTCGCAACAAGTTTCAAAAAATCCAGAATAAATCAAAGAAAAATCACATGATAATTAATATACGTTAAACACTTAGGATTAGTGGAAAATTGAGAAAATGTAAATCGCGTAAAAACAAAATCCAGTGTATATTGCCACCAATGATTTACCGCTTGGCGGGCAGTGGCAACTATATTGCCACCAATTTTTCAATGTTTCTGAACTATTTAATGTATAACAAACATACATTTGAGTTTAATAACATGTCAACATTGTGTCCTATTGTTGTTTTTGTTAATTTATTGTTTAGATTCGTCTGCCTTATAAAGGGTTAACTGGCTCAGATTGTTGATAGCCACTTTTAATTGTGGTGACTATCGGCATATGGTCACTACCATGGGGATCTTGAATTCACTTGTCATTAAACGAGTTTGTACAGTCCCATTTAATTCCACCACTTAATTGTACCTTGACAGATACGTATTTCGACCTCAACACTGTGGTAGAGTTAACCAAAATTTTTCTTTGTATTCAACCTGCTCCTGCATCGCTATAACAGAATGCGTTCACAGAATATGTTTTAGGCCATCCAAACAAACCTTGGAGTTAAGGCGTTTGGGTCTACACGCGTATCCAAAGTTCAGCCAATTTGTAATACAAAGATTAGAATGCATTCATGTGTGCTAAAAATACTAGGGGAGACTGGGTAGACTTGATCCCCTTTTCTGATTTCCGATGTATCAAAGCCAAAAGTAAATAAACATACGCGATTTCCACACAGACTCTCCAAGAAATATAGTATTTAACTTTACTGATGTATGGCAGTCTTTAAATATTCAAAATACGCGGAATTTTCTAATTGCTGCGCGTATACATGTAAGAATAATCTTGACCACACTTCAAAAATATTAACTGGATACGCGTCGTGGACGAGAACTTCGGATATCGCAACTATTTAAACACAGTAGATAACTTTAGCAACTATATTCTGATCTCGAAAAATAGCAAAAAATAGCACACAACCGAACGATAGCTCTCACTGTTAAAAACTGGTCTCAACTGCCTTTCCTCCTTTACGGTTGAATAGCAAGCTGGTGCCTTGTATAACAGTGAGAGCTGTTAATGTTATTTTAGGGATGTTCAATATCATATTCCAACATACATGAACGATTTTTGTTATTGGATTCGACAGCACATACGTGACCAATAAAAACAATCTTTGGGAAGGTTAAAACATACAAACCGCCCTGCAGAATAAATAAGGTTGTCAATCCAAAAAATAACTCACCACATAAAGGTCGTTTGTCTAGAGGATCTATACAAAAAAATATGATAGAACAAAACTACTTTAGTTCTCAATAAAACAGGGGGTGATCAAGTCTCCCCGGGGATCAAATCTCCCCACCTTCTCCTACGCTTCAAAATAAATTAGATCTCACATGAAACAATATACTCAAATATAACTGATCACTAGCGCCACCTCTTAGGAGAAGTGTGCATTACACTGAGCACCGCTTTGCAGTACTGGGCATCCTGAATAATTTTGTTGAATACAACTTGAGTGTATGTACGAAGAAGGATCTCAAGCTAGAGCAATATTTCACACATGCAAGAACATTGCAGCCACACTAGCACCGCCTAATTGTAAAATTTCTGATTATTTTTTCCGTCCCAAGACAGTCTATTCCCACTAAACGAACCTTGCCAAAGACATAATTTTTACAAATTTCAGATTTGTACAATAGGAATATTTACAACGTAGGAAATCCCATATATCGGAATATCTGGAGTTAGTAAAAAAAAAAATCATATTAACCACCACCTAACGGCCAAGTTCTAAACTAATCAATGCCTTATGTCAAAACACACGCCTGTCTGCCTTTCTGAACAGCTGCAGCTCAAAACGGGTAGGATTTCCAGATAAAAGCAAACAAGCATAAAAAATAACTGTTTTTGTACCCTTTTTCACGAAAACCCCTCCCCGCGAGCTACCCGCCCACCTATGATCAATCTTAGGTACGTCCTGAAAGATGATTAAATTATCTCTCCAAATTGGCCAAACAATAAGAATGTTATAACGATTTCAATTTGGGGTCAATATGACTCCAGAGCACAGACAACGTAAGTTTTTTGGAGCACAGACAGAAGGTTGACTGTACAGTCCGATGAAGAAAATACTCACTAAGAATAAGAAATGAAGACTGAGGTGGAAGCTGAATGGGTCAAGGGCATTGAAAATTGGTTATCAGAGTAGAGCCAGGGACAAGTTGAGTTGATCTACCTCCATCAGGAATCTTTAGATCGACCTCGGCACTCTTTAAGCGGTATAATATGACCATTATAATAAGCGTAACCATTATCACAAAGTCGCATATGCTCCTGGGCCTTGCGGACGATATCGATATTATCGGGATTGATAGCCGTGCCGTGGAAGAGGCTTTTGTGCCTTTTAAGGGCCGATGTCCACGTAGCGTTTTTTTTACGCTGCGTACACGCCGCGTTCACGCAAGGTACCCGGCATCAAATGGAGTAATGCACACGTAAACGTGTGCTCGACTACATTTGATGCTGGGTACCTCGCGAGGACGCGGCGTGCACGCAGCTTGAAAAAACGCTACGTGGGCATCGGCCCTAAGGGGGAGACAGCGAGAATTAAACTGTATTGATACCAGCAAAACGAAATATATAGCCGCAGGTCTCGCCGCTGGTAATCAACGCGGATTTATTAGTGGTGGTGGTAATGAAGTGGTGTTGGATATGAAAAAAACAAAATTGTAGAATAATTGGTGTACCTTGGAATTATAGTGAAAGGCATATTATTGCTGCGAATAGGGCTTATTACGGACTTAGTTACTAGCTAAAGTCGTCTTTAAACTTCGGTATACTACCTTGATTCTTTCGGTGGCTTTATAAGGACATGAAACAAGAACGTTAAAGGAGGCTGATCGGAGTTTTTGAGCGTAATCTTCTTCTTGTTTGCATTACATCCCCCACTGGGACATTGCTGCATCGCAGCTTTCATTAAGCACTTCCACAGTTATGAACTGTGAGGTTTCAGCAGAACGACATCTGGTAGCGTCGCATGAATCACGAATTATACCAGATGTATGAAGAGATGGATATTCTTAAGTTTATGCACCAAAGCAAACTACGGCGAACTCGACACGTTCTTCGTATACCGGAAGAGCAACAAGTAAAGATAATATTCAGGAGAAAACCGCTATAGGAAAGCTATAGGCTTCGTGGTAGTTCTCATGATGGATTTTTGCAGTTGCAGAGGGGCGCTAAACGTTCAGAGCGACTGAAAGCGATTAGCCTGGGATCGAGTCTAGTGGAGAAACATTCTCTACTCGGTGTAGGCTCTTCGATGAATGACTGTAGCCCATCAAGTAATTACAAAACCGCACCAATACCAGTCAACGAGTGTACAAACGCGTCTATGCAAAACGATATTTTTTTTCACAGATTTTTTTTTTTCGTTCACTGTCCCAGAGTTCAGGACCCAAAAAACATTGATGAAAGTTGAAGAGTATATCTTTTTAGCATTAGGAAAAAAATAATAAACTCACAAGCTAACAGCACTTAACAGTAATGCACGAAATACAGTGCGTTGGGGTCTTGTTACAAAAGTTGGCGCGTGTTGGTTGAAATGATTTTTAATGTCATCAGTAAAAAAAGCTAACTGCATGAATATACTTCTTTATTTTTTATATTTTGTTCTCAGTTTTAGAGAAAATACAAATATTACTTTATGACACATTTATCACATTGAAATCATGCGTTTTCCATTTGAATGAAACAAATACTTGCTTTTCGTTATTTTTTGCTGGCATTCTGACATAGGAGTCGATGAAGTTGAATTTAAACATGATGCTAGTGAAAAGATATTGGACTGAATAGTAAGGTAGGTTTTAATATTAGAAAAGAGAGATAAAAGAAAGATTTTAAATAGAAATTAGTATTTACAAGAAATAAAAAAAACTCATAGGGAATAAAACGAAAAATATTACTTATGAAATTATAAAACATAAACATTCGAATAAAATGTTCTTCGTTACTCTTTCTCTCGCTAATGGCTGGCATATTACTTCGATCAATAAATAATTTGCATGTGCACTTTTTCGTTACTTACATTCTAACAACTAACAAAACATTTATACAAATTTCGTCATGGTTTAACGGTGGTAACATGGAGTATGCTTATGCTTTTATTACAGCACGTTTACCCAGCACTTTGGTCGCATGGACCTGGTCTCGACTGTTTGTTACGGTGGCATGGAAACCGGTGGCCCAGTCTGCGTAGTAGTCAACAGTGCGCACATTACCATCAGGTTCGACTAGAGAGTATTGTCCGCGAACGACATCTCCGTCACGCTCTTCCCGCTGGTGTTTGTTGTCACCAGTCAAAGGGTCGTTAACGCCGTACTCGAAGGCATATCGGGGATGGTCATCCTAAAAAAGAAAAACAAATTAATCAACAAAATTCGAGTAACGAGAAACAAAATAAACTGTCATTTAAGCTTACGTAATATTCCACATGCTTCTCTGCAACGGTTTTCACGATAGTCGCTGGTACGGCAGATTTGACAATTGTAGCAGCTGGTGCTGCGGCGTATGTGGTAGCATAAGCGGGAGCAGCAGCAGCATAACGAATTCCTCCATAGTGGGCGGAAGAGATAGCTGATCCTGCATAGTATCCATGGCCGGCTCCAGTACTTGAGTATGCTGCAATAGCTGGACCAGCAGCATATTTCGTAACAGCTGGACCAACAGAGTATGCACTGTAAGCTGGAGATGCACTGTATGCAGCCACTGCTGGAGTGGCAACAACCTTGGCGACGGCAGGAGAGCTAACATAACTGGAATATGCTGGTCCTGAAACAAGCTTAGAGAATGCAGCACCAGAGCTGTAGGCAGAAACAGCAGGACCAACTGCTAGTTTTGATACTGCTGGACCAGCACTGTAAGCAGCATATGCTGGACCTGAGCTATATGCAGCATAAGCTGGACCGGTGGAGTATTTAGCAATAGCGGGCGCTGATACATACGCACTAGAAATAGCCGGAACAGATGCATATTTGGTAACAGCCGGAGTGACATACGAGGCAGAAACCGCTGGTATAGCTGCCACCTTTGCAACTGCAGGAGCAGAAACGTATGAAGTCGAATACGCTGGTGCTGCTGCGAATTTTGTGACCGCTGGCGTAGCATAGGCAGCCGAGTAAGCCGGAACCGCAGCGACTTTGGTAATCGCTGGGGCAACATATGATGACGAATAAGCTGGTACTGCAGCAATCTTGGTAACGGCTGGAGCAACATATGATGCAGAATATGCAGGAACGGTAGCAACCTTAGCAATGGCGGGAGCTACATAGGATGCCGAATAGGAAGGAACAGTGGCAACCTTGGCAATTGCTGGTGCAGCATATGCAGCCGAGTAAGCAGGAACAGCAGAAACCTTGGTAATGGCTGGGGACACATAGGAAGACGAGTAAGCAGGAACAGCGGCTACTTTCGCGATAGCCGGAGTTGACACGTATGAAGAGTATGCTGGTGCGGATACTACCTTAGAAATGGCAGGAGAAGAATAGTAAGATGAAACAGCTGGAGCTGCAGAATAAGCTGAAATGGCAGGAGCTGACACATATTTGGCTACAGCAGGAGCGTATCCCACTTTAGAAACAACTGGAGAGGATACGTATGCAGATGAGATAGCAGGAGCATAAGAATGGGCTGAGTAGGGGGCATATTGAGTTACGGCAGGAGCCGCATACGTGGCAACCTTTGCAATAGCAGGAGCCGAGACATATGACGCGGATATAGCGGGGGTAGCTGCATATTTAGTTACTGCAGGAGTGGCGTAGTATGATGAAACAGCTGGTGATGAAACGTATTTCGCCACTGCAGGTGCAGCAGCAGCGTATGAAACGGCCGGGGCAGAGTAGGCTATTTTCGCGGCTGGAGCATAGGCGGCATAGCTTGCTGGTGCGGCATAACTAGCGTATTTGGTTACTGGAGCAGCATAAGCTACCTTTGTTGCTGGAGCATAAGCGGCGTAGCTAACAGCTGGAGCAGCATAGCTAACTGCCGGAGCTGCATATGAAGCTACTTTAGCGACTGGAGCAGAATAGGTAGCAACCTTCGCTATGGGAGCTGCAGCAGCGTAACTGTAACCAGGAGAAGCAACAAATTTGCTCACAGCTGGTGCCGAAACATATGAAGATACAGCAGGAATAGCTGAGTACGCCGAAACAGCAGGAGCCGATACATAAGACGAGTATGCTGGACCGGTAGATACGATCGTCTTCGATGGAGGCAGATATTCTTTGGTAACATAAGCTGGAGCAGCAGAAACTACTTTGGCGGCTGGAAGCACTGAGGCATATGATGCACCTGCAATTTTATCAGCGTACACTACGCCTGGAGTTGCAGCAACAGTCTTAACTGCTGGAACGTAGCTTGCGACCCTCAAATCGGATCCAAGTCCATGGGCTGAGAATGCTGGAGAAGCCTCGTACGAGCTGTATGAAGGTCCCACAGATGCGTATTTCAGGGCGCCACCAACCGAATATGAAGAGAATCCTGGCGTCACGCTAACACTATTAATAGCTTTACCAACAGAGAGTTGGACTTCAGGAGCAGGGTAGGAGTAGCCATGGCCACCCGGTGGGCAATCCGGAGCGGGGTTCGCTAAACTAGTCGCTATTAAAGCTACAATCGAGATTGTAGCAAAAAGCTAAGAAATGAAACGAAAAAGAAGAAAAAAATGTGAATAAGAATCTTTTTATGTGCAATTGTGCCGATCGACACGTGATGTGGGTTGGGATTATAGCAAAGAACCGCGGTTGTGGCAGATACTTCTCGCGATTTAGTATCACGTTTTCAATTGATCTAACTCAAGGAATGTGAACAACCTTGCATCGATTACATCATTTATATGTAGCAGAGCGAAACAGTGCGACTCCAAAGTAAACCTTTGAATCATTTCTGTTATGCACTGTGGTAGGCTTCACTTGATGAATAAATTTTACCAGATGCGATGTTTTCTAGGCTCTGTGTTGCTATCGGCAATTGTCGATCATCGCGGTTAACGAGCTGAATTTGAACAAATTTGACCAAATTAGGGAATAGGATCAATGTTGGAATTGCTTGGTGAACTGATCGCTCATGTACCTGATGGCTCAATTAATTTCACCATTCACGAATAAAACTAGTTATATTGCCAATTTTAAATAAGTTACTAGAATGATTTGGATTTTCTTTGTGTACCACTGAAGGTCATTCGAACCACTAAATTACAAGAAATTCTTCACATTGTAGGCCTTTCTAGGGCTTGAAGATCTCTCCCAAAGCCAATTGTGAGTTGTGCTGCCTGCCTAGGATGTGATGGGGTTCGATAGTGGGTTCTGTTGAACTTATATAACTTCGGTGGCAGCCAATCAACGCAAGGATGTGCAAGCTGAGGATAAAAGGCCGTTTCTTCAGCTATCGTGAACCCTCGGTAATATGACCGTTTTTAATCTGAACAATTTTTAATTTGAACCCCGTTGGTTTGAACATCGTTCAAATTAAAAATGGTTCAAACGTCATTTAGCACGTGGAATCGAGAAAAGAAAAAAAGAAGCATCGTGAAATGGAACGCAGAATCAAAACAAACCAGCAAAGAGAGTAGCCAGAAACCAGAAGCTCAAATTAAAAATGAACCCCGTTAATTTGAATGAGGTACCGTAAAAATTATCGGGGGTCCACGGTATAGCATCATCAACGTGCGCAGCCCACACGAAGGTAGACCCGACGACGAGAAAGAAGCGTTCTACGCACAGCTGGAGTAGACATAAGATATATGCCCACTGCGGGACGTCAAAATCGTCATTGGCGACATGAACGCACAGGTAGAAAGGGAGGAAATGTATAGACCGGTCATCGGACCGGATAGTCTGCATATACCGTATTGAATGATAATGCAACACAAGATACAAACTTATGCAAAATCCGATTTCCGACTGAAGGCATGATTACTCCTTTTAAATTGCTAAATAAACTCAATCTCCAAATTTAATATCAAAACACATATAGTCTACACAAATATTTTTCTCAGTGTATTATATTTTCGTTGACCTTTTGAATTCCGCGTATCAAATAACCACTTTCTCATATTTGATATGCTATCCATAACTACAGAATCATTCAACCGTCTAAGACGAGTTTAGTACTCTCCATTTAATTCCACTACGTTTTGTTACATTTGCAGATAAGTATTTCGACCTCAACTGTGAGGACCATTCCACCAAAAAGAGTTGAAAATATATTCTTCAGAATCATTTTTGATGTATATGTGCTGGTTATAAACTAAAATCGTTTGCTATCAACAATGAATACTACAAGGAGTTGCACCGGTGAAGGCCATGCGTCTTCGGAGTTCTGCAGATTGGCGTTTCGCCAGCTGTTTTCCTCAGAAAGGAGCCGAATATTCAATTTAGCTTCCTTCCTGGCCTCCGTAGCCTGACTCACTATCCAGAAAGGACATGATTGCGTCCGAGATGGTCGTGATCAGCTCCATTTTCTGGCTTCTGCCCTCCTGCTGGCAGGCCTTCCTTAGCCGTGCGGTGAGATGTGAAGTTTTCGGTTTGGACTCGACTTATCCCGACTTCCTTGGGCATAAAAGTATCATCGTGTTAGCTTCATGATGTACAAATGTAAAAATGGTACCTTGGCTTAGAAACCTAAGCTGCGAGGCGGCAAAGTTTCATAAAAAGAAGCCCTGCTGGTGGCTGGTCTTAGCCTCGTTAATGACCTTGGTCAGAGTGGTGCCATCCATTTTGATCTCGACTTGCAATTCCTCTGCCTTACCACACTCCACTCTGTTGCCTACCCTGGGCGACCTATGGGGCGACTGATTCAGACCACTTCTTCTGGCAAAAGGATCCACCTTGTTGCCGGACGCTTTATCCGCTTCATTTAATTTTTTGTAGTGATAAAACTTCATAGCGATTGGGTCTACTCGCAGCTGTCATCGAATCCCACTGAAGTAGTCACCTTTGTGATCCCGTAGTTGTCTATGCTTACCGAGGTAGCAGGGACGCCATGCGAGGGTTGACACTTGCTTGTTCAGAGCCAGATCAGCGATAGTTAGGAATTATCATTTGAGCCTTCTCCCACCCAGTTAGCAAAACTACGAGGCCCGTCATGGTGGACGGAAGACAGCCTAGCTATAACCGCACTCGTAACGCTGGGTAGACACCTTTACGTGGTGTGCTACGGGGTAAGATCTACCACGGTTACATTGCCAGCTACAGGCAAATCCTGACCCAACGAATACCTTCCTCATTATCCAACTCCGTGGTACTTATGAGGGTGTCGCTAAATCGGTGACCTCCCGTTGGGTAAGTGCCACATCAACACTTACTTTCTCTCCCTAGTTACGGTTAAGATGGGCGTAGCCAGGAGTAGTAATTCTCATGCTTTTGTTATTTTTGTTTAAGACTGGAATCAAGGACCACTCCCCTTCTTGATTTCTGATAGCATTCTAGATAAGGATCTCAAAAGTAAAACATGAGTATCCCTAGTGTTCAATCTATGAATTACACCGTAAGGGTTTGTTCTAAATTACGTAACGCAAAAATCCGAGTTTTTGACCCCCTCCCTCCCCCTCGTAACAAAAAGTAACATTTTGGGTACCCCCTCCCTCCCCCATGTAACGCGTAACTGTGAAAATTTTAAAGGCAGATTTTTTTTCCTTGTTGAGGCATTTGGGTTTTGGTAT
The DNA here is from genome assembly GCF_024139115.2 of Armigeres subalbatus. NCBI lineage: Eukaryota > Metazoa > Arthropoda > Insecta > Diptera > Culicidae > Armigeres > Armigeres subalbatus. The sequence goes on along the minus strand of NC_085140.1, from coordinate 177,864,850 downwards.
TTTTTAAACACTGTTACGGACGGCACATGATCAAAAATCAAGGATTTTAAGAATGCAGCTAGTAGAAACGAAAATAGAATTTGCGATATAATCAATTACATAGATTATCGGAACTGTGGTGTCGAGAAATACAATATTCGCTTGGTATTTTTACGCATATCAGTCCCGCTATGTCAGCATGCTTGATTTCGATAATGACTAATGTTCGATAACGATAAACAGCAATTACTTCAATCAGTGATTTAAAAAAAAGACATTCAAATAAATTTTTATTCGCGTTATGCGTAACATTTGGTAGTACCCACCCCCTCCCCCACCTTTTAGTGTAACAAAGTATAACGCAAGTTGGACCTCCCCCCAAAAGCGTTACGTAATTTGTGAACAGACCATAACAATGCTAATGCTAATGCTAAAGAGACAGCCTACGCTCAGAAATAGACCAAACCTGTAATAACATACAAACAAATCATTTTTCATATTTTCAAAGTTTATACTAAGCTAGGTAAAAAAGAGATGCAATATTAAATCGTTACCATAGATTTTCCTCAGAGTGTAGCCATAACCACACTCACCGTTTCAGGTTGGTGGCACCCGGTCTTATAGACTGTTCCAGAAATTATAAGCACACTAAAAAATAGTCGTCAAAATGAAATACATGTAATGTTCCATGAAATTTTTAATGCATCCTATACGTAATATCCATTTAATGAACCTGATGTAATTTTTTGCGTCAAATTTAGGAAATATTTAGCTTATATTTTGGGTCAGAAAAATTGGTTTGCACAAATTGTTAGGCCGGTCCCAATGCTGAAGTTGCAGTTTCAGTTTGGTACTGCTTGATGTTATAAAATTTATAACTGTCAAAATAGAACTACAACTTGGTGCCCGCAACGCAGAGTTGTAAACGAAATGCAACTTGGTTTTATTTTTTCAAAAAACAAAAATAAAACAAACTAACATTTTTCGCGGTAGTTTTTACCTGGCATACGAACAACAATGAGTTTATCCATCATCTCAAACAAACAAACTCAATTTAATTAATTTTGAAACTCAGTTTCATTCCAGTTTCAAATCAGGTCTAATTTAAAACACATCAGTCGAGCAGTTGCAAATCAGTTTCAAAAAGTGCTCGAAAAATAAAACTGCAACTCTGCGTTGCAAACTGCTAGTTTCAGTTCTAGTTTGATTTCCAAACACGCCATACAAAACCCAACAGCATTGCGACCGACCTTAGGGTGCCTTTTTTTAAATCACGTAAGAAAGGTAGAGCTATTAGATCAGTCAAATTTTCATTGGAAGGGTATAGGAATGCTAGTCTTGTCGTCGAGAAATGGTTGCAAATATGTTGCGAAGGTTAGAAAACATCGAAAAACTTTTTTTTGGTCAATATCTTGGTTGTGCATATGCTCAGCACATGTTTCGAAATGGACAAATTGATATGAAATTTGCGAAAAATAATCCAGAAATTAAATAAATCAAGCATCCGAAAGATATTCAATTTGCAAAAAAGAGCTAACTACGGTGGAGGTTGGTACTCGGATTCTGATGGCTTTTCCGCAAACGTGACCTTTAAGTGGTCTTGTATTGTAGGGGTTAACACGCCTATATAGAGAATAGAAGGTTGAGGGTTCGAGTCCCTTCAAGAAATGTGGATTCTTTTTTGTAAATTTCTTATCAATTTATCTATTTCGAAACACGTGTTGTGCATATGCACAGCGAAGATTTTTCAAGAATCCTAGTCTCAATGTTTAAAATAAATGAAAACGAGGACACTACATTTATTTGACGTTTTTCAGAGCGGCACCCTGTGAATTTCAAATGCCTCTAATTCTCCTTAGGTCACAATATTCCAAGTTTTGCCCTTCAAGGTATATTTCTGGATGGATTGACCTATTTTCGCACATTAGATGAACGGATAACAATCACACTATTTTGGATTCATATAAAATTCACAATTTTCATTAGGTAGGTATAAGGGTTGCAGACGTTTAGGGATTTGTTTTCATCGCGAAACGGACAAGCCTCCCGGTATCCAAAACTAAATGCACTCGCGTTTTCAAGGGTTCCCCATTCAGAACAGAAGCCACGCACAACTGTCATTTTTATTATTTCATCCTTGTGTCGCGGCATACGTGGAATAATAAAAATGACAGTTGTGCGTGGCTTCCGTCAGAGATGCATTTGAACACGAGAACGGGTGTTCGTGTTCAAAACGTTCTGAACACTGTTCAAGAGCATCTATCTTAGCAACTTGTATCCTAGATAAACAAATTCAAGTTGTTGGTTTTGAAAATATATTTATATTCATAGTGAAAATGTGATTTGCTTTATGTGCTGTGAAGTGAGTTTTGAAGGGATAGAATTGTTTTAGCTTGAAATTGAGTGGAAACCAACGGCGTGAAAACAGATGAATCTGCTAGTAGCAATCGAGCAGTGCATCAAACCATTAGTTCAGAGGTAGGAAAATGAAAATAAAAGTGCTTTATAATTTTATCTTTTAATAATTTGATTCTTGAGTCTTGTTATTAAAACATTACTTAAACAAAATCTTGAATAATACTCCAAACATTCAAGAATCTGTTGCATCCATTATTGTGTACATACGATGTGAGAAATTGTAAATAAATTATTTTTTATTTGGTTTATCGACGGTTGGGATTAATATACGGGCTGTTATTAATATGGGAACAGATACCCTAGTTCCAAATCTAAGGAATCTTAGTTACCATGATCGTTTTGCTTGAGTACCAACCCAGTGCACACTGAACTGTGTTCAGAGTAGGGATCCCTAATAAAAAAATCCAAAACAATTACAATAGAAATTATTGTAACATTACGCTGAAATTAATAGTAATTATGGTAAACTCTATTGTGACTCACAATAGAATAACATTAAAGAATATTGTTTTCCACCAAAACGCCTATTGTAAATGGAAATGGCAGTTTTGCAATAGAAATAAGGGTTGTTACGAATCTCTACACTAAAAAAAATCTCGAACAAATTTTTGCCATTACAATTAAATTTATTGTGATCTATTGCTAACTTTTTACTGGCAATTGAATCTATTGTATGTCTATTGGAACAACAATATGACACTTTAATTGGTATGATATAAAAACAATAGAATTTAATGTTAATGTCATAAATAAAATGTATTGTGATTTTATGATATTTTATTGCAACTCTACTGTATTTTTTATCCGGGATCCTTCATTCAGAGATATGCGAAAGTGGCCATCTTGAGCCAATCGAGTATTGAGAACTGTCAAAATCTGAGCCAAATGAACCTGGTTATTGTTGCAGACTGAAAGGTATTGCGATTTTGATAAAAGAGATTAAAAAAAAAGTTTAGTCGAAAAAACAATTTGTTTTGCTTTCGTAAGTAAAAGAAGTCTAGTTGATGCCTTATATCGTGTACATTCGTATTTCTCTTTAATTTTAGCAAAAAATCACTGCTAGAGGATAGACAAAATAATCAAAAATGTCTTCGAATGTAAAAAGTCATGTGCAAGCCTAAACATTTTTCACTGCGGCAAGTGCTGGCAGCGTTTGTTTACGAAAGTAGCAGCGTTGCTAAATCGTCTGGAAAAGTATTCGCACATCTCTTAATATAGGATCCCTAGTTCAGAGTTCAAAACTACACTACTAAAAATCGACACATATTTATTGGCAAAAATCCATAGATTTAACTTATGATGTATATCAGCGCACACATAACCATTCCCCATGCGAACTACTTATAAAAGATATATCCAAATAAACTTCATGTGTGGTCTCGAATTAGCAATTATTTAATTTATGTGTGGTTCTGTATCGATTATATTAGGGTGGAGCAATTGCAAAAATTTATAACGGCGACACATATATCTTATATAGATATTTTTGGCAGTGCATGAACACCAAGACAAGCTCTTGGCTCATGTCCTGTTCAGGATGCATCTCTGGCTTCCGTTTTGAATGGGGAACTGTCAGGTCGAACGCATGAGTTGAGTACAGGGATGAATTGGTAGAAAGATATGTAGTAGGCGTTGGTAAGGAGAGCCAGTTAGTTTCAGGCGTGACTACCGGCAAGTGACAATAATATAAGTGTCGAACAATTATTATTTATTAACACCGTCTTCGATACAACAATCGTACATACTGAACTTAATTATTAATTCTACTTATTCTATTTTTAAAAACATTTTTGGAGATGTTGAAGTCAAATTCGTTACAAATTACATTAAAAGCACGGAAACAGATAAGGGTATGCGATAACAGACTTTTTCCTAACGAAACGAAACGAAACGAAATTTAAAATGTCTATGTTGATTCGAAACGAAACGAAACGAAATATAGATTTACTTTCGAGTCTTCGAAACGATACGAAATCAAGGTCCATTTAATACGAAATTTTTCGAAACGAAACGAAATTTTATTTTTTTTCCGCGGAATTTTTATTAAATTGATTTTATATTATGTACGGAATTTCGATTTCACTTTTCAAAGTCAAATAACTGTTTTGCGATAAATAGAGTTATAATAAGAGAAGTAGTAGTCTGTGATAAATCGCTTCATTCCCGTTTATATACCATTGCCAATAAGGCAATACCCCAGCATTTGTGCCGCTTTGAAAGCAATACATCGTGGAGCGTGTGCTCCCGAATCTGATCAACCAGTTCAGTTTTATATTAGTAAGTAGGGGAAATGTTCCGATCTCCATATCACTGTACATATATCCATCTCATCGCTAAACAAAAAAATACGGCACCAAAATCGTCGCTTCTTTTTGTCAACATGCGTGCTCACTGCTGAAAAAAATCACAAAAATAATAAACAAACCAAATTCCTTTCCATTGCTTTGTTTTTGATGGGATTGAAATAGGAGCTATGAGATGAAGTGGCGTTCCCCTATATAAAATATAGAAATTGTTTGATTTTTCGTTTCAAATTTCGTTAAAATTTAATTTCACCTGAATTTTTTTAATAGGGTAAAACGACCTATTATGGAGGGGTTAAGCACCGTGTCAAAACAAAACTGATTTCAAAAATTCTTTAAAAAATACCTGTTGGTCTTTTTCCACATTGCAGTAGTCGAATGGTTGCTCGTTAACTAAAGTTTTGTAAATATTACGTCAATTGTGCTTAACTTATGTTGTTTTGTTTTTATCACAATAAAAACAAACAACCGCAATAATAGGACGCATTTGCCTATTGTTGCGACATATTTTCAAGGTCAGTCCTATTGTTGCGGTATTGCATGAATTCTTATGGAAATCAATACCACAACAATAGAACCTTAGCACTACCGCAAAAATAGGCTCAAAGGATTCAAATTTTTAATGATAAATTTTGATTTTTCATAATTTTGAACGGAATTTCGTCAAACAAAAGCTGTTTTAGTCGTTAATTCGATGAGTTTTGGCGTATCCACAATTGTTTTTAATGCTTTTATATCCAGAATAGACTATTTTAACACTACCGCAACATTAAGACTTACCACAACGATAGGACGTTTTACCCTACTCATAGTTTCATTGACGCTAAAGGTCGTAATCGAATAAAAACCAACCGTGTATAAAAAGAACTGGGTGTAATCTACTGTGGATAAAAAAAAGTTATTCACTTGCTTCTGACTTCAAAAGGACCCTTGGAATCCACGACACGACTTTCCATCTTTGACAAAGCTATAGTGAACTGATTCATATCTTATTAAATTTACACAAATAGGATAGAATAGTTAAAGATACTTTTCGTTTTCTGTTAGATATTTCTAACAAAATACTGAGGATGCTTTATAGAAGAAAACTAAATACGTATTTGTCGACTCAGAACGGGGCTATATTGTAAGCATCTCAAATAGCTATGCGAGCAAAGGCGTAGGATTGCCAATCCGGAGATGGCGAGCTCGATTCTCGGTCTGGCCAAAGATGTCTTGCCAAACAAGATACATTCGTTACGTTCTGGAGCCCTGGCCAAACGAGTAGTTCAAACTGGAGGGTAGATGATGGCTACACTCACAGCGACCACCTGGCGTTTCGCTACAGTATCTACTATACGACCAGCATTCAGCGGACGGAAGAAGGGCGAGGCCTAGCCCTCGTATGTGGAAGACATCGTACTTCGACAACGAGGTATTTAAAAGCGCTCCGCCGCGAGCACAATACTCTCGGTCTGAGCGGCGAGCAGCTGGTAACAGTACTCTCGCGTGCATGCGATGCCACCATGCCTAGGAAAGTCCACCCTAGGAATGGGAGGCCACCGGTTTACTGGTGGACTCAAGCAATTGCGAACCTGCGCCGCGCCTACCTAAGGGCACGGAGGCGGATGCAGCGAGCACGCACAAAAGAGGAGCATGTTAAACGATGGGTGGCGTTCGTGGCTGCTAGGGCCGCTCTGAAGACTGAGATAAGATCAAGCAAAAAACCTGCTTCGAGGGCCTGTGTCAAAGTGCCAACGCGAATCCATGGGGTGACGCCTATAGAGTCGTAATGGCCAAGACACGTGGGGCGATGGCCCCTACAGAGCGGTCTCCAGAGATGCTGAGAGGATCATCGCGGAGCTTTTCCCACGTCATGACCCAAGTCCCTGGCCTAACTTTGTGGAGCTGCCAGGGGTCAGAGTGGCCGACGAAGGAAGAGTAACTGTGGCGGAACTTGCGGGGATCGCACAGTCCCTTAGTGTAGGTAAGACGCCAGGACCGGATGGTATTCCGAACCTGGCCACCAAAGCGGCCATTGCTGAGGCTCCCGAGATGTTCAGTTTTGTCATGCAGAGATTCCTGGACGAGGGAGTCTTCCCTGCAGCATGGAAAAGGCAGAGCTTGGTCCTATTGCCAAAAGCGGAAAAACCACCGGGGGATCCATCGGCATATAGACCAATATGCCTGCTTGATACGTGCGGATGGTCTATCGAGTAACCAGCTTGGCATCCGAAAGGGTAAGTCGACCGTAGACGCTATCTTGTCGGTTACCAAATCCGCGGAGAAAGCTATCCAGCGTAAGAGGAGGGGAGTTCACTATTGTGCAGTAGTGACTCTCGACGGGAGGAATGCATTCAATAGTGCCAGTGGGACAGTTCCACTAAGGGTAGATGGATAACCTAGTCCGGAGGATGTGTAAAGATGAAGTTGGCTGGAACGCCGTTTTATCGGCTATTTTCAAAACCGTCTCGGAGCTACACAGGAGGTGGCGCGTGGACTTGAGGAATGGCTAGTTCAGGCGCAAATAAGAGGTGGTCCAAGGGCTCGGAGTCGGCTTCATAGGAAGAAAAAAAAAGATACCTACTCATGCAATGGTGGACATAGAAAAGTTTTCAATTAATAACTGAGGAAGTACTAATAGAATACTAAGTTGAAAAGCAGATCAAGTTCCAGTTCGGATGTAGAACCATTGAAGAAGAAGAAGTGAGCGTTAATAGAAAAAATTGTATAACTAAAGTTTTGAAAATAGTTTTATGGTTTAGTTCAGCGGCGCAGCCAAAATTTTTGATAATATAAAGTATGGTTTAAGTTTAAATTTGTTTCGAAATTCCGCGAAATTCCGTTAAATTTCGTTAGAAGCTGTTTTTTTCTAGCGAAGTTTTCGTAATTTTACGAAACGAAACGAAATGAAGAAATCAGATTTCGCCATGCTCAAATTCCGCGAAATTCCGCGGAATTTCGTTTCGAACCACCTGAAACGAAATTTTTCGAAATACCGCATATGCTTAGATACAGAAATCCAGTGGGTTGTTGTAACCTGGGTTGTAACCCAGGTTGTAACCATAGTTTGTTCGGTGATATGGAACAGCTAGTAGGGAAGAATGCCTTTGTTTTCGAGGAGGAATATACAGCGGAGTTTGTTCAAGTAGTGTAAGGCAGTCAATATTTCCTTGTATTATATCATACATAAATAATCGCTGCATTTTCACACGTCTAGCAGATAGTGACTTCAAATTTATGAGTTGACATCGTTCAGAGTATGGAGGAAGGTTGTCTGGGTCATTCCAAGGCAGGATCCTTAACGCAAAGCGGGCAAACTTCTTCTGTACTTGCTCGATGGTTATCATGTGTGCTACATAGTACGGTGACCAAACCGGTGAAGCATACTCTAAGATTCTTCGTACCAACGAACAATACAACGTCTTCAGGGCATAAATATCGGTGAATTCGAAAGTGTACCGTCGAATGAATCCAAGCACAGAGAATGCTTTGGAAGCCGTGATCGGCACATGCTCGGTAAACCGTAGTTTGGCATCAATGGTCACTCCAAGATCACTTAATGATGCAACACGTTCAAGTGGTTCGGTCTCAATGTAGTACTGGTGATTAATAAGAGAAAGATATAACCTTGCATTTCTTGCTATTGATGCGCATGCCTTTACCCTGAACCAAATTAACATGGAGTTGACGTCGTTTTGCATGATCGCACAACCGGAGAACGTACGATACGATAAAATTTGAGGTCATCGGGGAATGATAGTTTTGACGAAGAAAGAAGCACACAGAGATCATTCACATAGATGTTGAAGATCAGTGAAGATCAGATCGACGTTATGTCGAAGAATCGACATCGTGTTGAGTTAACTGCAACGTATGCACTACGACTAGATAAGTATGAAGCTATCCACTCTTTTATCCATCTCGTGAAGCCAATATGCTCCAATTTCTTGAGAGTGCAATCAGATTGGAGAAATCAACTTTTGAATCTTTGTTTACAAAATCACTTACGTCCTTTTGAATACCCGAGATTTTTCCTTTCTTCAAGTCGCTTCATGTGTTCACTTAATTAAGCCATTCATTGTGCGAAAAAAATACCCCCTTACCTTATCCCAATGGTTGAAATCAGTCCAGGGGTTCAGAATTTATACAAAATTGTTCATTTTCTAAACAATTCCTCCACACACACCCACCCTCCCCGTTTTCTCAACCTCCAATAAGAGGTTCCAAATTCGAGAGGTTCTCATAACACCTGTCATTTTTTCTAACCCTCTATAATCGTCTACTCAGGATAAAGAATATGATTTCTTACCCCATTCCCGGCCTAACATTCGTACGACTGCATTATTTAATTGATATTTATGACATGAAGCAATTTTTCCTGAATTTTGTAGGCCGTATAATACTGCAATGGAGTTCACTTCTGCTTAAAACTAGCTATTCTTGCAAAACATCGTTTAAAAAAGATTTTATTTGAAATTAAATTAACGAGGTGTAGCACGTATTTCAGTCACAGCTATTGCTTTTCCGGCATACTTCAATTCAATTTCCGGCATAAGCGATTTTTACTCAATCTATAAACATCTAAATCTCTCATTCTTTCTCGGGGCGGTAGAAAATGGGACGTAAACAAAAATAAGCACGCTCTACGACATCGTGAGGCCAGATGGTATTATTCATAATAATTTTTATTTGGATGAGAGGATATCTTCAATCATCCAAATTCTTTCCAAACAATTAAAAACATTTTTTTTCACTTTTTGAAATCGAAAGAATCATAAATAATATGATAGCGTCAACGTATTAGACAGTTTTCCTCTCAACGATGAAGGATTATTTTCATACTAAAAAAGGCTTCTGGTCTTTTGGCAGCACGGTGCGGCTAGAAGTTCTGGCTAAAAAATATAAAATATTGTGTGAGATAAATAGGAGACTTTTTTTTACATTATCGATTATAAACCTACGGCTTCCAAACAGTATAAAAAAGATATTTTAGTTACAAGATAAATATTGTCGCTGTCGTCGCTATCCTGTCGCCATCTTTTGCTGGCTAGGATTAGGGTGCAAAATGTCAGTGAAGGAAAAATACATACGATTTGTCAGTTTGGTACTCAACATGTTTCGGACAGCAGAACAAAGGGAACCGAAGCGACAATCTTTATTTTGTAACTAAAATATCTTTTAGTAAAAATCATTAGTACCCTTCCAACAGTACCCTTCCCCTTTTCTTAACGACTCTAACAGCCCCTCCCCCATATATTTTTTTCATCAGAATAACGAATGTGTGTACCAAGTTTGGTTGGAATCGGTCCAGGAGATCTCAAATTACACTAAATTGTCCGTTTTCTGAACAAAACCCCTTCCTCCAGACCCTCCCCATTTCCTCAATTATCACCTCCCATATAATCGTCTCTCGAAGTGAATCTTCTTCTTCTTCTTGTTGGCATTACATCCCCACACTGGGACATTGCCGCCTCGCAGCTTAGTGTTCACAGTTTTTAACTGCGAGGTTTCTAGGCCAGGTTACCAATTTTGCATTCGTATATCATGAGGCTAGCACGATGATACTTTTATGCCCAGGGAAGTCGAGACAATTTCCAATCCGAAAATTGCCTAGACCGGCACCGGGATCGAACCCAGCCACCCTCAGCATGGTCCTGCTTTGTTACCGCGCGGTTTACCGCACCGCTAAGAAGGGGGCCGAAGCATGGGCGTAACCAGGATTTCGAGAAGGGGGGGGGCAACTTTTTTGGTCTTCTAAGTCGTAGTTTTATAGTAGTTTTATAAAAACACATGAATATTAACACATGAAACCAAATCCAAACCAAATCGAAACAATAATGATTAAAACAATATTTATTGGATGTAAAAATGCGTGATTTATTGCTCATCAGATATTTTTAAATAAAGTGAGAAAAATATTAACGAACTAAGGATTCAGAAAGAATATAAAATCGGCTATAACAATTATTATAAAAATCCTGCATTCTTCCATAAGTTTAAGAAAATTAGAACCATACATCTAAACAAATCTCGCTTAACTTTTCAAAAGGACCTAAGTAACATTTTATCATGAATTAATTTGAATAGCGCAATCAACAGAACAACATGAAAGCTATTGATTGCAGTATTCAAATTACTTCAAGCGAGAAATCCTCTCTGAAATAATATTTATTATAAAATAGGCAGAAAAATCAATATGCAAGCTTTCTCCAGGAATTCCTTCGACAATTGCTCCTGGCATTCTATCCGAAATTCTATCAGGGATTCTTTAGGAATGCCTCCAGCAACTTCTTCGGCAATGTCTTCAGGAATTCCACCATAAATTTTGCTGGGAATTGATCCGAAAATTCCACCATTATTTACTCCAAGAAAATCTTCACGAACTTCTTTATAAGTTCTGCAGAATTCCCTGCAATAATTCAAATAATTTCGTGCTGTTTCCCATAATTTTTAAAAATAAGAATATTCCGAGGAAATTCCGCAGAATTGCCAGTAAAAATTGCCTGGAGGAACTCTCGTAAGAATTCTAGGATGAACTCCCAAAGGAACTTCCGTGAGAATTCCAGGAGGAACTCCTGGAAGAATTCTTAAAGAACCTCCCGGAGGAATTCCCGTAAGAACTTCTTTCCCGTAAGAAATTCTCTGAGGAACTTCTGGAGGAATTTGTAGATAAATGCCTGAAGAAATGCTAAATGAATTCCTGGAAGAAAGCCTGATTGAATTCTGAAGGAACTACTGGTGGAACTTCAGAGGAACATCCGCTAGCAATGATGGTTCTCCGTAGTTGCATGTCCGAAAGATTGTGAAACTATTGAGAACTTGAGCTACAGGTCCTAAGCCCTGGTAAAGGAGGAAGGTTGCGACGGCTGTTATTCATGGCCATCGTGTAAAGCAAAATGGATAAACCCCAATGCCAAGGTGTCATGCGACCCGTGCCGAGGGCTGAATGGTTGAGGGGTTCTAAACATGCTCAACCGCGAACGGAGCCTGGGATGCACCAGGGCGAACACCCCAGTAAGCAGCCCTTCAGGTATCAGGTATCAGAACGTCGGCTCAGGAGGCACGTTCCCCTCAATTTGGGAGATTTGTGCCATCGCCTTCACTGGCCTTTCTCATCATTTACCTGACGGAAAAGGAAGTGAAAAGGGAAAGGGAGAGGGAAGTGAAGTTGGAAAGGAGAATGGAACCATTTATAGGGAAGCCAATTATGTAGACTCACACGCATTCAGCTAGGGACTAAAGAGAGGTCACAAAAACACAGAGGATGTAACAATAGACGAACGTCAAAGACAGAAACACAGAGTACACTGTGAAAAGCGCATAATGCGAATCCATATAGTTGAGCATCACAAAGTACATTGTAAAAAAAATGCATAATGCGAATCCATATAGGTGGAAGTTTGCTGAAAAACTAAGTAAAACACATATTCATAACCCCACAGTCACGTTGAGGATGAACAAGAGTAGCCATAGCCGAACATCAAAGACGAGACACAGAGTACACTGTGAAAAACGCATAATGCGAATCCATATAGGTGGCAATTTGTTGAAAACTAAGTAAAACACATATTCATAACCCCATTCTTATTGAACCTCACGTTGAGATTGAACAAGAGTAGCCGAAGCCGAACGTCAAGGACTAGACACAGAGTACATTGTGAAAAACACATAATGCGAATCCATATAGGTAACATACACAAAGTGTACTGTAAAAAAAAAAAAACGACTAATGCAAATCCATATAGGTGACAATTTGTTGAAAACTAAGTAAAACACGTATCCATAACCCCACTCTTATTTAACCTCACGTTGAGATTGAACAAGAGTAGCTGAAGCCGAACGTCAAAGGCATAATGCGAATCCATATAGGTAATATACACAAAGTACATTGTGAAAAACGCATAATGCGAATCCATATAGGTGACAATTTGTTGAAAACTAAGTAAAACACATATCCATAACCCCACTCTTATTTAACCTCACGCTGAGATTGAACAAGAGTAGCCAAAAGCCGAACGTCAAGGACGAGACACAGAGTACACTGTGAAAAACGCATAATGCGAATCCATAAAGGTAACATACACAAAGTATATTGTAAAAAAAACGCATAATGCGAATCCATATAGGTGACAATTTGTTGAAAACTAAGTGAAACACTTATTCATAACCCCACTCTTATTTAACCTCACGTTGAGATTGAACAAGAGTAGCCGAAGCCAAACGTCAAGGACGAGACACAGAGTACACTGTGAAAAAAAGCTACAATGCGAATCCATATAGGTAACATACACAAAGCACATTGTATAAAACGCATAATGCGAATCCATATAGGTGACAATTTGTTGAACACTAATTAAAACACATATTCATAACCCTACTCTTATTTAACCTCATGATGAAGTTGAATAAGAGTAGCCGATTATCTCGGAGAAGTAAAAAGTCAACTACGCCATAGCTCCGGTTAGCGCAGCGAGGGCTAAAATACTGTGAAGGGGGCCCTGGTGCTTCACAGGCTCCGTTTGCGGTTAGGTTCTTATTAGACCCCCCTAACCATTCATTCGTAGGCACGGTAAGCATAAAGCCGCATCACACCAAGAATTAGGGGTCACCTGTATGGTGGACTTTTACCACTGGAACAGGCAATCCGTAATGTTATTCTTAGCCAGATAACCAGCTGCCGACACCACACGGCTATCTAGGCTGTTCGTGGAGAGAAGTTGACATTGACTTTACGTCAACTCTCAATGTGGCCGAACAGCCGGACATCACAACAACTAATTGGCGTATAGTGAAACGATCCATTTTGAAAGATATTCATGTTGAATGGATCTTCACAGTAGAGGGTGCGTCGATGGAAAAGTTGAAGACGTCCAAATACACCCTCAACTATCGATTTGGTGAAATCCAACTAAGGAAGATTACAGATCAACCGACTGCCGCTACCGCCAATCCGACTGGAAGGCCGACCCAAGAGCAATCTGAGGAGGCCTCCTGTTCAGCGAGGTTCGGCTAACTGGAAGGCTGACCCAAGAGAAATCTGAGGAAGCCTCCGGTTCAGGCGAGGTTAGTAAATCTCACCCCAAAAGCACCATAAAGGCTAGTCTGTCCGCCTCTAAAGGAAAAAGCTCGAAGCTTACATGCGACCCCTGCTCTAGTGGTACCAAACCAAAGAGTATCTAAACAGGGCAAAGGGGGTGCAAAAAGCGACAGTTTGACCACAGAGGCGAAACTGGCGGGCCAGGTTGCTACAGGGAAGAGAGAAAACCCAAACTGTAACATCAAACGACATCCTGATGATCCGCAACATCCTAAGCCGGACAGTCGTCGTCCGGAAAAAAGCGGGAACCCCGGAAATGGCGACTAAAGTTCTGCAAGTGAACCTCCACCATGCTGAGATCGCCACGGGTGTGCTCTGTCGGAGATTCACCAAAGAGAATTTAACCGTGGCCCTCATTCAAGAGCCATGGGTCAATAAATCCAGAATACAAGGTATTCCACAACACTCATGTAAGTTGGTATATGATGACAGCCAGCTTTCTCCTAGAGCGGCTATTTTATTACATAACAACCGTAAATACTTTCCAATTTCAGAATTCATAAAAAGGGACATCGTAGCGGTCAGGATGGAGGTACCTTCCGCCAGAGGGAGTAGAGAGATCTTGGTGGTCTCGGCATACTTCCCAGGTGACGTGGACGAAATCCCTCCTCCAGAAATAGCTGCGCTCGTAGCCTACAGCCACCGACACAACATCCCCTTCGTCATAGGGTGCGACGCAAATGCACATCACACCGTATGGGGAAGTACCAATATAAACACCAGAGATGATTACCTGTTACAGTTTCTCTCTTCCAAGAACATTGACATTTGTAATGTTGGTGACAAGCCCACGTTTGAAAACTCCATTCGTCAGGAAGTTTTGGACTTGACTCTATGTAGTCGGTCTATCTCTGATAAAATAAAAAACTGGCATGTTTCTGAAGAAATATCAATGTCAGACCATAAACACATCATCTTCGAATGGGAAGGGGGTCTAACGATGGAAAAAAACGTTTAAAGATCCTAAGAAAACTGATTGGGAATCCTACTCAGCTATCCTACGATCCGAAGAGTACATCATAGAAAGTCACATCAAGTCCATAACACAATTGGAAGATGCGTCCAAATCCATTAAAAACAAAATCCTTAACGCCTACCAAGAGAGCTGTCCAACTAAATCAACTAGTTCGAGTAGAGACGTTCCATGGTGGAATAAAACTCTTGAGAAGCTTAGGAAAACTGCGCGTAGGGAGTTCAACCGTGCTAAGCGAACCGGCGATTGGAGCCTATACAGAAAGGCCCTGACGAACTACAACAAAGAAATAAGGTCAGCCAAACGGAAATCGTGGATTCTAATGTGTGAAAGCATAGAGAATACACCCGTAGTGGCCAGACTCCAAAAACTCTTTCAAAAGACCACTCCAACGGTGTGGGGAGCCTCCGAAAGACGGATGGTTCGCTCACTGTAGAGCCTAGCGATACACTGAGCGAATTGTTAAAGATCCACTTCCTGATTCAATCCCTGAGTCGAGCATCGGCGACCAAGGCACTGGAATTGCTGTCTCAGATCCACAAGAGATCCAATCATGGGTTTCTGGATCTAAAAAGACGCAATAAAGGTTGCAAAGGAAGCTTTCACTCAGGCCAGGAGGTTGGGGAGCCAATGTGAGATCTTTCGAGCCATTTAAGTCTCCTGGCATGGATGGAATATTCCCAGCGTTGATCCAAAAAGAGGAGAAAACACTGGTTCCACCTTTGGTTGAGATTTTTAAGGCGAGTCTGATTTTGGGGCACAAACCTAACGATTGGCGTCAAATCCGGGCTGTCTTCATTCCGAAGGCAGGCAAGAGAGATAAAACCAACCCCAAAGCATTCAGGCCGATAAGTTTATCCTCTGTAATGCTCAAAATTATGGAAAAGGTACTATGCGAGTACATAAATCACAAATTTATGAAAGCAATGCCTTTGTCAAAAAACCAATTCGCTTATCAAAGTGGAAAATCTACGATCTCGGCACTACATACGGTAGTTCAAAAAATCGAAAAAACACTTAATGCAAAAGAAATTGCTCTTGTAGCATTTCTTGATATAACGCTTCTTATTCGTCTATAGGGTCAGCAATGTTGAGGAGAAAATTCGACCCATGCATTGTTACCTGGGTACATGCTATGCTAGCTAATCGGAAAATCTCCTCTGAGCTTAGCGGTTCATACATCACTGTTAAAGCAACAAGGGGGTGTCCGCAAGGCGGAGTGCTTTCTCCTTTGTTGTGGTCACTGGTGGTGGATGAGCTTCTAGACAGCATAGAGAGAAGAGGCTTCGAAGTGGTTGGATATGCTGATGACGTTGTCATTATTGTACGAGGCAAATTCGAAAGTGTTATCGTGGAAAGGATGCAATCTGCCTAAATCACACTTTTCCTGGTGTCAAAAGTATCAACTAGGCATAAATCCTACAAAACTTCCATTATCCCTTTCACCAAACGGAGAAAGGTACAACTGAAACCCTTTTCTTGAATCAAACACAATTAGTTTATTCAAGTGAAGTAAAATATCTAGGTGTCATACTCGACGCAAAGCTTAATTGGAACTCTCATCTCCAATCAGTTGTGCAGAAAGGTCTCAATACACTTTGGGTTTGTTCAAAAACCCTTGGTAAAAGATGGGGCCTAAAACCAAGTATGATCATGTGGATATATAAAACCATTGTCCGTCCCAGGACAACTTACGCTTCCCTTGTCTGGTGGCCTAAAACTAATGAGGCTGCTGCAAGGCTGCTCAACAAAATCCAACGCACCGCTTGCATAGCCATCACTGGTGCAGTTCGTAGTACACCCACTTTGGCCCTAGACGCAATGCTTCACCTGCCCCGGTTAGATCAATTCATAAAGCTGGAAGCGGAAAAAGTGCTCTAAGGTTAAAGAGAACAAAAACACTGCTGTCAGGAGACCTTACAGGTCACCTCAGCATATTAAATGAATTTGCCATAAATCCCGCAATAGGAATTTGTAGTGACTGGATGGAAACGGTAGTCAATTATGACTTACCTTACGATGTGTTCATTCCTTTCCGCCAGGAGTGGGAAGGAGGTGGACCCAGCGTTCCAACAGGCTCTATAAATTTCTTCACAGATAGTTCGAAAATGAATAATCTGACAGGATCTGGAATCTATGGCCCTGCAACAAAATTTCTGTCCACTTAGGACAGTGGCCCTGATATTTCAGGCGGAAATATATGCAATATTAGAATGCGTGTTATTATGCCTGAGGAGAAAGTATAGATTTGCAAAAATATGTATTTTCTCTGACAGCCAAGCAACACTTAAGTCGCTTAATAACTACACTTGTAACTCAAAGCTAGTGTGGGAATGCATTCTGGCTTTGAAAAACTTATCCATACGCAATCGAGTCTACCTATATTGGATCCCAGGACATACGGGTCTAGAGGGAAACGAGATTGCTGATGAAATAACCAGGAATGGATCTAACAGAAAGGTTCATTGGCCCTGAGCCCTTCTGCAGGATCTCAGACTGCTCTGTAAAAATGGAACTGAACAAATATGGTCAGTCAAATCACATCAAACTGGAATGCACTTCCCCATACGAGCCAATCCAAAAGGCTCGTAACGATTAACAAGAAAACCCAACAACTATTAGGTCTCAACAAAGGGATCTCAACATCTACACCGGTCTAATAACTGGACACTGCCCCTGCAGATACCATCTACAAAAGATCGGAGCAATCCAAACCTCAAATTGCCGCTTCTGTGACGAGGAGAGAGAAACATCAGAACACATCCTCTGCTATTGCAGTGCACTCACCCAACGTAGGTTTAAAGTTCTCAGCAAGCCCTTTTTGGGGCCTGCTGACATATGGATCTTATCCCCCAAGGACGTGGTTGGCTTCATAAAGCTAGTCTCGCCAGAATGGGGAGTCACATACTGTAACTCAGGATCTCTATTCATCAATAATAGATGGTCTTGAGTTCAGTCGATACCAAGGTATCTCAGTGACAAACATGTTACTGAGATAACTTGCGTATTCACAACAAAGGGTATATCACAATAGTCCTAAAATCTGGACGCAGTGATCTTCACCCGACAAACGAGAAAAAAAAAACATCCGGTGGAATACCCTAGAGGAAGAGAAAAAATATTTCTGAAGGAACTTCCGAAATCCCATCCCAATCCCGTGAAATTCCTGCCAAATATCGTCCAGGAATTCCCTGTGAAGTTCCTGGAGGTATTACCGGAGAATTTCTTGGAAAAACTCCTGGAAGAACTCCCGAAGGAACTCCCACAAGCACTTCCGGAGGAATTCCCACATGGAAGTCCAGAAATAATTCTAAGAGAAGTTCCTAAAGGAATTTCCGAAAAAATATCTGAAGGAATTCCCAGAAAAATACCAGGAGGCATTAATGCAGAAATTCCCAGATAAAATCCTGAAAGTATTCCCAGATGAATTGCTGAAAAAAAACCCTGCGGATTGTTACGAAGAAATTTCTGGATATCCGGATATCTTGGCAGATATCCGAGTAAATTCCGAGTGAAGTCCGGAAGGAATTCTAGTACACTTCCGCGGAAAATCTCCCGGAGAAATTCCTGAAGGAATTCCTGGAGAAGTACTTGAAGAAACTCCCGAAAAAATATCTGTAAGAATTCCTGGGGAAATACTTGGACGAATTCCAGGAGAAATTCATGAAGATATTTCTAGAGGATTTCTTGAAGGATATTCTGAAGTAATTGCAAAAAGAATTCCGAAAAGAAAGAAGATTTCGCTATTGAATGTTTGGAGGTATTCCCGGAAAATTTCCTGGAAGTAATCCCGGAGGAATTGAAGGAAGAGTTCCGAGAGGAATGCCCGGAGAAGTTCCTAGAAGAATTTCCGAAGGAATTTCTTATAGATTTACAAGTGAAATTATGGAGCTAAATCGGAGGATTTCCGTCATAAATTTTTGAAGAAACTTCTGGTAGAATTTTGGGAAGAAATTCCGTATGTATTCTTGATGGAACTCTCGAATGCATGCCTGAAGGAAATGCCGGATTCTTCCTGAAGAGAGAATAGCCGAAGAAATATCTAGAAGTAAATCTTGGAGAGAAGAAAAAGAAGATATCTTCAAGGAATTTTCTCGTGAATTTCCTTAAAAAAATTTAGTGGGGGGTTTCTAGATAAGGAGGAATTTGTGGATAACTTTCCGGTGGAATTCAGAAGTTCTCAGGGGAGCTTCTAGAAGGATTTTAAGGATAATTTTTGAGCCCGAAATGTTTCGAGTTGTTTTGAACTTTCATATATTATGGATCCTGGATGCCCTAATAAGTTTTGGGAATCTTTTGAATTTCAACCACCTATTTCTGTATATGATTGGATCGTAAAGTTCACATGTTTGAGGGAATTCATTTCAGTACCCGTTCAATCTTTCCACAATTTAGGGTGGGCAACGCCCCCCCCCCCCCTGCCCCCCTCTGGCTACGCCCTTGGCCCGAAGTGAATTTGTGTACAAAATATGGTAAACATCGGTCATGGCAGTTGAAAGTTACACTGAATTGTTCGTTTTCCAAACAAAACCCTCTTTGTTACCTTTTCCTGAGAATAAGAAATGTGTGTACCAAATTGATCAAGTGGTTCAGAAATAGTTGGCGAAAATACATGCATACTTACATACATTTGCTTTTATATATTATAAATAGCGCAATGGGCCAACGTTACATCCAGGGTCAATATTATCTAACGTTACCCTATCGTAGCCCCGAAAATTGTTTAGTTTCAAGACATGAGTAAAATGATAATATGGAAGATTATTTATATGTTACCAAAAGGCCATATTTTAAGGGTCCAAGTGATGTAACGAAAACAAGTAATTAATCTATATGATCTTGGATTAAAGAATATTCAAAATATGAGGTGCAATTGTATCTAAAGAACATAATGAATTAAACTCCATTATTTCTGACTTCATTAAAATTAATTGGGAAAAATCGATTTTCAATTGGGCACAATTAAACTCGGTAGGAGTTTTTGTCTTTCTCATTCGAAGTTTGCAGTCCCTTATGATCGGTAGTGCAGAATTTTTTTTTTTTTTTCAAAAAATTAGATCGTAGCTTTGCAACCCAAGACCAAAGTATGGGTGGAGTCCAGGAGATGTTTAATCCAGATGGAATTGGTCAGTTTTGTAAATTCTCATTCTTTTCTTCCCCGGACTGCGCTTCAAGATTCAACCAAAAATTAACTGAAGTTGGTGATCCCTTATTATCGGTAACGAAGAATTTTTGTTTTCAAAAAATTAGAACGCAGCTTTGCAATCCAAGACCAGAGTTTTTATGAAGTCCAGGGGATGTTGAGTCCAGAGAGAATTATTCAGTTTTAAAAATTCTCATTTTTTTCTTCCGCGAACCGCGCTCTAAGATGCAACCAAAAATTAACAACTGAAGTTAGTGGTCCTTTATGATCCGTAGTGAAGATTTTTTTTTTCAAAAAATTGGAACGCAGCTTTGCATTCCAAGACTAAAGTATGGATGGAGTCCAGGAGATGCTTAGTCCAGAAGAAATTGATCAGTTTTGAAAATTCTCATCCTTTTCTTCCCCGAATCGCGCTTCAAGATGAAACCAAAAATTAACAGAAGATAGTGGTCCCTAATGATCGGTAGTGAAGATATTTGTGCAAAAAATGGGACTGCAGCTTTGCAATCCAAGGCCAAAGTTTGTTTAGAGTCCTGGAGATGTTTAGTCCAGAAAAAAAAGAATCGGCTTTGAAAATTCTCAGTTTTTTTCTTCCCCGGACATTTTCTTCAATCTTCTTTTATTTCATAGATCGAGGTTTGTGTAGACATTATTTGATTATGGCAGTAGATTTGATTCACTCTGTTTTCCCACTGTTCCTAATTTCAGATCCTAGTTTCAGATGATAAATCTAAGTATTTTTTGACATTATATGGAGAGAATCGGGCAAAACACTGAACGTCTGAAAACTAGAATATATCCACTATAATTTTATAATTTAGAAGTCAAAGTATACTTAAGACTTACTTAAGATATTTAACTCGTCTTAGACGGTTGATAAAAATTATTATTATCTTCTTCTTATATATAAAAATGAAATGGTCTGTGTTCGTATCCGCTTAACTCAAAAACGGCTGGATGGATTTTCTTCATTCCTTCAGCGGATATGTTCGTTACGGTTTCCGACGGGTTTTTACGATATTTCCCTATGCAAAATTACGACTAAGGTCAAGTAAATGGCAAAACATTAAAATTGAGAATCGTATAGAAACTTCGCAGGGCAGTGCAAAACGCGCATTTTCGCCTACTATGCAGGACAACGTCTGCCGGGTCTACTAGTCTTCTATATAATAAAAATGAAATGGTTTGTGTTCGTATCCGCATAACTCAGAAACGGTAGGATAGATTTTTTTCATTCCTTCAGCAGATATGTTCGCCATAGTTTCCGACGGGTTTATGGAAATTTAGCATGGGCAGTTCACAACGCACATTTACGCCTACTATGCAGGACAACGTCTGCCGGGTCAACTAGTTCTGAATAATAATCAAACTAATTTACTTCTGCATGCGAAATCTATGACACGATTCCAAACAAATAGGATTTTACGGCTACTATGGTGCTGTTATAGAATCTGTACACAGTATCTGTCATGATTGAGGGGTAATCACATAGTTTATGGCTAGCGTAAAAAGCTGGATTATAATATTAGTATACCCAACCAGCGACTGTTAGATTGCCTTACAATTCTGTATAAGAACCTACCAAAACCTGCATAAGAACTAGGCATATGCGAAATTGTTAGATTCTTATAGTAGTAGTGTTTAGAAGTCCGGATTTCGAGTCTAAATGGAATTCGTCGTCGAAGATCAGAAAAATTGTCCGAGGAAATTACGGAAAAATTAACGTGTAAATTTCGAAGAATTTCACGTGGAAATGAAAATAACTAGGGTAATATGCCAAATGTTGAACGGCTAATTTCTTCGCATATTGTTGACCGCACGTGCATTTCATATGGGAGTTCAACAATAGGCGACAGAATTAGCCGTACAATATATGGTAGTTTCCCCTACCTGTGCAAATCCAGATTTTTTTTCGGTGGAGCTTCAGAAGATTTCACCTAGATAATTTCGAATAATTTTCCATGGTAATTAATTAGGTTTTCCTCTAAAATTCAATAAGTTTTGCCTTTCTCGTACAACAAAGTTGAACCGAAAGGCTGGCATTTCACTCCAAAATCGAACTTTTTATAGAAGTCTCGGAGACCCATGATGTTATATACCAATTGACTCATCTCGTCGAGTTGATCAAATGTCTGTCTGTCCGTGTGTATGTATGTGTATGTGTGTGTGCGTGCACACGAAAACCGAAAAACATTAGTCACTTTTTCATATATGTGATATTTCTTAACCGATTTTCTCGCAACAAGTTGCACTTGACAATGCCTTGTTGATCTCTATTGAATTTGATAACGATCGACCATTACGTTTGAAAGTTATTAAGAAAATAGAATAGAACTATATAGGCACCATATAAGGTTGGTGTCTTGGCTAAATGTGAGAAAGGCAGTATCACCACTCGGTGAATTAAGTTGTTTTTTTTATGGAAATCTAGCAAATATTGGCTGGAAAACTTGTATTTTTTATTCCATTTCATATGAATTTTACAACAAAATTTGAATTTTATAAAAAGAACAAGCGAATGAAAAAATAAACGCCACGCTGATTCAAGCCACCGCTATTGACTTGAAGTGCTTTTAGCGTAACGCAGAATCTATAAATAGTTTGTTTCTGGAGAGAACGTTTCATAAAAAGTGAATTTGAAAATTTAAAAAATCACCCGGTTATAAGAATAGCTGCTATCCAACAAGACCAATAAGACATCTGTCAAAAATATTCGATATCTGTCAAAAATAATCTTGCTCTGTGAGCAGGGTCTTTTAATAATTATCGAACGGAATGAGGCATGTGTCTTAATCGGGTTCTCTGCAAAATCAGGATTAGAAATCAATAATTTTCTTCGTTGTAGGTACCGCCTGTTTATCAAGTATCTATTGTCTTTTTTTTAAATCAGTTTAATTCATAGAGCACTATATGTTGGAACTCTTTTTGGAATCTCAAAATATCCTTTGCCAATTTTATAATTCTTCACAGATTTATAGAATTCCCCATTCGCAGAATTTCTAGGAATCTATTTCTATATACTTGGGCTTCACTTGGAATCTGACCATATTCTACTTGGAATTCTGAAATTCCTATCGGTACCTAATCTAGGTTTCTTTTTGGATTTTTCAAATCTTAGTTCTCCTTTCGAACTTTCGTAGGAGCTCAAGATTTTGTATAAATCCCAATGGATTTTGCCAAGTAAAATAATTTTCTTCGGGATTCTAAGACTTTTGCATATGTGATCATTCAATGCGAATTAATTTGCAATGTATAATCATATTTATATAACTAATCAAATTACTGAATTAACTCATTTGATTAACTGTGAAGACTTTCCACTTTTTCTTATTATTACTGGCATTACATATCCCACTGGGACATTATCGCCTCACAGCTTCTTTAGTTAGAACTCTAGTTAGCCTTCCGAGAAAATGCGTGAGATTTTCATTCGGAGAAGGTGTGTTCGATTCTTGGCTAGATCTATATTGTACTTGCCACACAAGATACATATTCATGCAATTAGCGGGCAAATAAAAGTTTATAATTAATGTAAATGCTGGATGAATGCTAAGTTGAAAAACATGCCAAGTAGACTGACTATTTTAATTCTGATTCATAATTTTAAAGCCCATTTTTCGCCATTGCTAAAAGAATTGTGTGCAACTCGTTGCAAAACTGACCCAACAACTGACTTGACCCAACTCGTTGAAGTAAACGTAAAACTCGTGCTCAAAAAATCATCTTTTTGCAACTATTTGTACAAATTATTATTTATTATAAAATATCTATAACAATTTAAATTAAGGGAATGCCTAACAGCGAATTTATAGAACGCGTCTTCCTTACAGCTTACGTTTTTCGCTATTTTACTTTCATATTTTTAATTATACTATTTTTATTTAATAAACTGCACTTTGATCACAATAATATTAAGTTTCTTCGACATGCACTTGTAGTTCTCAGTGACTCACTCTATAATAGTCCAGTCAAGGTCTTTCAATACAGTTCTCACGGTAGCAGTAGTTCAATTATTCAAAACAGTTGTAAAATATTCATTTATCAATTTGTCACTACGCACCATTAGATCACACTAAAGCAGCGCCCACAAGAGAAGGCGCCAAACATCTACTTGGCACCGTATAGGTATGCTTCACCCAGCTTATTTGCTCAAGCCGGAATCTGCAGGCGGACTACATTAGGTTGAGTCAGTCGTTGCAGTTACAAAATTGCAGCACTGTATGATTTGCATTTCCTGTTTGTTGCAGTTTTTACACACGCCATACCTTTAGAACCACCGTAGGGCGTGTGCTTGCTCCATCAACCTGTTCAACCCAATGACAATTATCATACCTGAGAGTAGCGGTTCGATCCTAGAAGTCATACAAGAGCATAGAATCACGTTTGCTGTTCTACGATTCTGCCAGCGAGGGGTCCGCGAGCATGTGCCTATGTTGACGCGTGCTCTGAGACCACGCTATGCATTTCGTGCATTCGTTGGTCAGCAAGGCGCGCGCTTTACCCATGGCCACCCTTACAGCTGACTTTATGCAATCATTCATACACTTGATCGTCATTTAGCAGGTTTCATGACAGTTTTCCTAAATGGGGTTGTCAGCGCCATGAACGGGTGCGGGTACATTACGCAAAGTTTATCCGCCAGATCAACAATCACTTTATAAATCGATTTCGCTTCATAGTCCAGCACCGACCTTAAAATATCACTCGCGCAATTTTATTATGTGCGCTATCACAAAGTTGTGTAGATCAATTAGCCGAGTCACTGCTTCCGAAGTAGTTCATATCACTGGCGTTTATTAGAGGGAACAGTTCATGCACTATTATGCCCCACAGCGTTGAAACTTTTTGTCATAAAACATTGCATGATTTATTGTGTTCTTCGGTAATGTAATCGATAGGTTGTTCACACATTTCTATCAATTTAGTTTCCACTTATTTAACGTTCCTGGCAAGCACTAAGTCTTCATCTTCTTTTCCATTTTCTTCTTCTCGAAAGTCCTTGAATGTCCACATCCTTCAGGAACTCCTTCGGCATCCTGTATGCGCTCAAACTCACCTTCATGTTGATGCAGTGGGTTTACCAAATTTCCGGCAGAAATTTGCACAAAACGCACTTTCACGCACGACTCGATACCAAAGAATAGAATTCCCGAAAACGCAAGGGCCGACTCGATCGACGGACGAAAAACGCAACTAACGTGAAAAAAGCTCTACATTAACGTAGAGCAACCTAAAACTACTACTGATGGCTTGGCCTAGCCCTCTAGTTTCTTATATATACTGTTGCACCGTCACCGGCTCCAGAGTCACAAAATATGCCGCCAAATGTGCGAAATGCGTCGCGACTCCACTGTACTGCACACAGAACATGTCCCCTCCGCGCACACACGCACAAACGAGATCACCCTTCTCGGGCGACCGGAGAAGGGCGGTAGCGGTGGCGGGACTTGTCGCCGGGGTCCTCGTGGTCAACAGCCATAGAGCGTGATCGCAGATCGCACCCTCCTGCTGCTGCTGCCAGTCAACTCGCACAGTATGCTGCTCCAGTTGTTCGGATTTTCACGCGCAATGCGATCGTTCTACCCAGACAACACCACTTGTTAACCCCGAGTCTCTAACCTCAACGGGGCTGATCTCGACCCGAGCCGCACGAAGATATCCTTCTCGCATATTGCCAGTGCGGTTGCAAGGGAGTCTAAGAAAGGGATATATTTAAAGTAAGTGTAAGAATGGAACACTTATACAAGTTAGGATGCAATGCCAGTTAAGGAGAAGAAATAGTTTTTTTAAAGTATTTATTCTCGAAAATTTGGTATAAACTGATTTTCAGTTAATTCTCTGTTATTTTGTTCTACGCACTCTCTGTCTTATCATAAATAGAATGATGATGTCAATTGTATATGTGTGGTTGTAAATTATGAATTTTTGTTCTTTTTTGTTTCGGAAAACTAACAATACTTAACCTTTTGTCTGTGCTCTGGGGTCAATATGACCCCAGGCCACTTTGAGTGGCGCCATTTTTTTTAGCTTTCAACCGATTCTCCTAATTTTTGGTAGTTTGGTAAAACTCACCGAGATCTGTCTCCTAAGTGCAAATGAATTTTTTTGAAAATATGCGCTACAGTGTACTTTTTTCAAAAAATTACGTTGTCTGTGCTCTGGGGTCAAATTGACCCCAAATTGAAATTGCTATAACTTTTTTAATGTTTGGGCAATTTTGGATTTTTGAGGCTGTTTCGAAAGATAATTTAATCATCTTTCATGTCGTTACCAAAGATTGACTATAGGTGGGCGGGTTCCTCACGGGGAGGGGTTTTCGTAAAAAAGGGAACAAAAACAGTAGTTTTTCATGCTTATTTTACTTATATCTGAAAATCCTACCCATTTTGAACTGCACCGTTTCAAAAAGGTTATGCAGGAAGGCGTGTGCTTTGACATGAGGCATTGATTAGTTTAGAGTTAGTTTGGTCGCTAGGTGGCGGTATATTTGAATTCATTATTTTAGACTACTCAAGTAATTCCGATATATGGAATTTTCCTCATTGTAAATATTCTTATCGCACAAATTTGAAATTTGTAAAGATGACGTCTTTAACAAAGTTCGTGGATTTTTTTCTCGTTTTGGCTTATGGTACTATACCAGAAAAATAATGTTTCTCCTGATTGTTCGCTTAGTGTTAGTGTATCAGTGATGTTGAAGCATATGCTGTCTCGACTTATACGAGCCTAGAAAAATGAGGCACGCCAATAATGCAGATAACACCATACCACCGATGACCTTTGCCACGTCGACCTGGTGCAGCAAGAAGATATAGCGGAAGAAACCCTCAGAGCGCTGATTTAAATGCTAGAATATCCCAATATGGACACTAACAAAATGTTTAAACTTTTGAACCTGGCAAAAAGGCAACAATGCAACATGTGGAACAATCAATCGACGGAAGATGAAGCTCCAGTATTTCAGGAAGGCTTTATGGCATAGCTGCGCGCAAAAGTAATACAGGGTTCAACTGGAAGTAAGGAGGATGGTGAGCACGTTCCAATTATTTACTTTCGCCATAGAAAATTCAAACTCCTGAAATTTATCACTAAATACGTACAGGGCATCGTTTGCTTCTATTGCCGCGGATATTGTGGGAGTCCCAGGTATCCGGTTCACGCTTTAGTAAGCAACGGTGGCTCTTCTCTACCTTCTATTCCCTGAGTAGTTAGTACGAATAAGGGCGTCCTTGTGAAGTTTTGCTGTACCTGTTATGAACGACTAGTACATCCCATTCCCCGCACTACCTGAAGGAACCTTTCTTGCTTCAGAAGTGAATCCCTTTTGTAGTACTAGTCTTCGTAACAAAAAGGGCACCATTACGGAGCATGAGATCTGATCAAATTATTCGTAGTACTACTTGACCAACACCCCCAGCTGGGTGAGGGGTAGAGGATGACTCACACACACACACATGACGTCTTTAACAAAGTTCGTCTGGTGGGAATGGACTGTCATGTGACGGAATAAATAATTAGGAAATTTTTAAATAGGCGGCGCTAGTGTACTTGCAATATTCTTGCATATATGAAATATTGCTTTAGCTTGAGATCCCTCAGACCTACACCCAAATTGTATTCGGCAACATTGTTCAGGATGTCTAGCACTAAAAAGCGGTGCTCAATATAATGAGCACTTCTTCCAATTTTTAAATTTGTGCGATAAGAATATTTACACTGAGGAGAATTCTATATATCGGAATATCTTGAGTAGTCTAAAATAATGAATTCAAATATACCACCACCTGGCGGCCGAGTTCTAAACTTATCAACGCCTCATGCCAAAGCACATGTCTTCCTGCATAACCTTTTTAAAAAAGGTGCAGTTCAAAATGGGTAGGATTTTCGGATATAAGTAAAATAATTATAAAAAATCCCTTTTTTTGTACCCTTGTTCACTAAAACCCCTGTACCCGCCCATCAATAGTCAATCCTTGGCAACGACCTGAAAGATGATTAAATTATCTTTCGAAACAGCACAAAAAATCCAAAATTGGCCAAACATTGGAAAAGTTATAGCAATTTCAATTTGGGGTCAATTTGACCCCAGAGCACAGACAACGTAAGTTTTTTTAAGCACAGACAGAAGGTTAACACGACGATGAAGCATTCATTTAATTGAACGTATGCTTTTTCAGCTAAAACGTGGTCAATCTCCCTATTTTTTGTTGGGCAATCACTACCCTGACATGCTTTTAATGGCTACCTAATAGGAAAACTGCTTATTTTATTTATTAATTATATTATATACTAGCTGTATGTACTTGGCCTTGCTCGGAATTGCCAGTTTGATTCGCAGATTTTTTTCACAATCGGAAAATGAATAAACCAATTGGTCTACAGGATAATTGTGTAACATTGACTGATTTTGAAGAAGGGATCAAACCCCTAATCGCCTTATTCCGGGCATACGTCTATTTCTAAAGAAGGAAAAACATCCACCGATGTCTTATTCCGGGCAAACGTCTATTTTTAAAGAAGGGATCACATTCACCAACCTGAAGGAAACACATTCATCACATTCACTGGGCAAACCATGATTTCGATGAAGGGTTGAGTTGATCGATAACTAAACAATTCCTCTCTCCCACACCCTCCCCTATTCCATCCCTAACACACTATCGTCGCCTCCTTAATATAAAGAATGTGTGTTCCAAATTTGTCTGAAATCGGCTAAGGGGAGATCAGTAGTTACACTGAGGTGATTGATAGCTGAACAATACAAGTCCCTCCACAACCTTCCCCGTTTTCCAGATATGATTACTAATCCCCCGTCGTTTCCTTAAAATAAAGAATGTGTGTTCCAAATTTGGTTGAAATCGGCCAAGGTGTCCAGAAGTTATGCTAGAATATACATACAAACATTTATATATACCGTAGTCCAGGGGAACATTGATCATTTTTTTTGGTTGTTTTGTAAATATTTCCCCCGTAAGTGAAATCATAGCTTTTTTCATATTTTTAAAACGAGTACTGCTACATGTAAAACGTATAAAGCTGTGTTGTTCTTGATTATTTGATAATTTTAAACTTTTTTTTCTTACCCTTAGGATTGCTATGATCGGGTGGGTTTTTGAAAGTTGACAAGTGATTATGCCGGAAGAACTAGTCTACTTTGACCAATTGAACACCGGACTGTGGGAATCAGCTAACATAATTCTTTTGAAAACTTTCAGGAATGTGGTTTGGTCAGTCAAGTCAGTCACATACGACAAAGTCTAGTCAAAATGTAAATTTGAATATGTCAGTATTGTTTGTATGTACGTTATGCGTTGATTATTTATTGAGTTATTTATATAATTGTGAGTTGTTTAATAAAAGAAAAACACAAATTGTCTTCTATATTTTAGATCTGTTATTGTCACTGTGTTGTTGTCTGTTAAGTTTCATTTAGTCTACATTAAAACAGATAACACTGAATCAACCACAATACGCGGTTCGAGGCCGCATCTCTCCATCCTCGAATACGCCCCACGCTCGCCAAGTCGATTTGCACCTGGTCTGCCCATCTCACTCGCTGCACTCCACGCCGTTTCATACCTGCCGGATCGGAAGCGAACACCATATTTGCAGGGTTGCTGTCCGGAATTCTTGCAACATGTCCTGCCCATCGTACCCTTCCGGCTTTAGCTACCTTCTGGATACTGGGCTCGCCGTAGAGTTGGGTGAGCTCGTGGTTCATTCTTCGCCGCCATACACCGTCTTCTTGCACACCGCCAAAGATGGTTCTAAGCTCCCGTCTCTCGAATACTCTCGAATACTACTCTCTCTAATACTCTCGAATACCCCCGGCTCTCTAATACTCCGCATGACACCTTCTAGCGCAATGTTGAACAACAGGCACGATGTTGCGCAATGTTGAACAACAGGCACGACAGTCCATCACCTTGTCTTAGTCCCAGGCGCGATTCGAACGAACTGGAGTGTTTGCCCGAAATCTTCACACAGTTTTGCACTCCATCCACCGTTGCTTTGATCAGTCTGGTAAGCTTCCCAGGGAAGCTGTTCTCGTCCATAATTTTCCATAGCTCTACGCGGTCTATACTGTCGTATGCCGCCTTGAAATCGACATATGGTGCGTTGGGACCTGGTATTTACGGCATTTTTGAAGGATTTACCGTACAGTAAAGATCTGGTCCGTTGTCGAGCGGCCGTCAACGAAGCCGGCTCGATAACTTCCCACGAACTCATTCACTAATGGTGACAGACGACGGAAGATAATCTGGGATATCACTTTGTAGGCGGCATTAAGGATGGTGATCGCTCGAAAGTTCTCACACTCCAGCTTGTCGCCTTTCTTGTAGATAGGGCATATAACCCTTTCCTTCCACTCCTCCGGTAGCTGTTCAGTTTCCCAGATTCTGACTATCAATTTGTGCAGGTAAGTGGCTAGCTTTTCCGGGACCATCTTGATGAGCTCAGATCCGACACCATCCTTACCAGCTGCTTTATTGGTCTTTAGCTGTTGGATGGCATCCTTAACTTCCCTTAAGGTGGGGGCTGGTTGGATTCCATCGTCCGCTGAACTGACGTAGTCATCCTCCGATGCCTTGACTTTCACTGCCTGTACTCTCAGCGCCATTCAGATGTTCCTCTTAGTGCTTTGCGGGGTGCGTTGAGCTTCTGGTAGAAGTTGTGTGTTTCTTGAGAACGGCACAGCTGTTCCATCTCCTCGCACTCCACTTCTTCCAGGCGGCGTTTCTTCTCCTGAAAAAGGCGGGTCTGCTGTCTCTGCTTCCGTATATAATGTTCCACGTTCTGCCGGGTACCTTGCTGCAGTGCTACCGCTCGCGCTGCGATCTTCTCCTCCAGAATCTGTCTGCATTCTTCGTTGAACCAATCGTTCCGTCGACTTCGTCCCACATACCCGACGTTGTTCTCCGCTGCGTCGTTAATGGCTGCTTTAACTGTATTCCAGCAGTCCTCAAGAGGGGCCCCATCGAGCTCACCCTCTTCCGGCAACGCTGCCTCGAGATACTGCGCGTATGCAGTGGCGACATCAGGTTGCTTCAGTCGCTCTGGGTCGTACCGCGGCGGTCGTCGGTACCGAACATTGTTGATGACGGATAGTTTTGGGCGCAGTTTCACCATCACCAGATAGTGGTCAGAGTCGATGTTAGCGCCACGATATGTCCTGACGTCGATAATGTCGGAGAAGTGCCGTCCATCAATCAGAACGTGGTCGATTTGTGATTCTGTCTGCAGTGGTGATCTCCAGGTGTACCGATACGGGAGGCTGTATTGGAAGTAGGTGCTGCGAATGGCCATATTCTTGGAGGCGGCGAAATCAATTAGTCGTAGGCCGTTCTCGTTCCTCAGCTGGTGAGCGCTGAACTTCCCAATAGTCGGTCTGAACTCCTCCTCTTGGCCAACCTGAGCGTTCAAATCTCCTATGATGATTTTGACGTCGTGGCTTGGGCAGCTATCGTACTTACGTTCCTGTTGCGCGTAGAATGCGTTCTTATCATCATCAGTGCTTCCGGAGTGTGGGCTATGGACGTTGATTATACTGAAGTTGAAGAACCGGCCATTGATCCTCAACCTGCACATTCTCTCATTGATCGGACACCACCCGATCACGCGCCTTTGCATATCGCCCATCACTATGAAAGCTGTTCTCAGCTCGTGTGTGTTGCCGCAGCTCTGGTAGATGGAATAATTACCTCTAAACGTTCGCACCATTGATCCCTTCCAACAAACCTCCTGCAGCGCTACGATGCCGAATCCACGGTCCTTGAGCACATCGGTGAGTATGCGTGTGCTCCCTATAAAGTTGAGTGATTTGCAGTTCCACGAACCGAGTTTCCAATCACTAGTCCCTTTTCGTCGCGGTGGTTTTCGCCGATGGTTCCGGTCCGTACTCTCTTGGTTATAGGTCGTTGCTTATGTTTTTTTAAGGCTGGCTTGTAGGGACTGACACCAAACCCCCTAAATTTCCGGAGGATTATTCCTCCTTATTCCAGGTGGACCATGGTGCACAGTTTCACTTAGAGTCCCTTGCTGTTGTGAGCCGATCCTGACATGGAGAACAGACGCTCAGTAAGATTTGCACCTCCGGAGAGGAACAACCCCCCCCCCCTGTCAGCATACGATAATAAGTTCCCACCGGTTGGTTACCCGATCTGCCCTAAGGTTGCTCGTATCCCGGCCAGCACCACGGGGAGGTAAGGATAGGAGTAGCTGGGTAAGAGGCTGAGGACCGCTAGATGGGGTTTATTTTATTCCTTCAGGTACGCGAAGTACGAATGGTACGCTTTACCCAGCATTTGCCGTGCCTGCAGGCAAAAAAAAACAGCCCAATCGAATCACTAAGAATCGAGATTTTGACGTTCAAACATGGCTATTTCGTATGGAAAACGAGCTTGTCTTATTTACAACAGTGTGTTGGACTCAATTTCGATTCATGAGCACTTACCACTGACTGGTACATGATGCTGGAGGAAAGCCTAGCTTCGGTTGACAGGAATCGTGCTAAATTTGAAGTAGAATACTTTTTTTCAATACGGATGCAGGGTTCAATTTGAAAAAATGAGTGCGTGACGAGGAAATGCTTATACAATACTGAAGTTGAAAAGCAAGTTATGTTCCAGTTGGAATGTAGAGCCGTTGAAGAAGAAGAAGCATGCGTGAAATAATGAAAATGACAGTTGTGCGTTGCTTCCGTTTTGAATGGTACATCCTTAAAAACGCATTTAGTTTTAGACTCTGAGAGGGTTGTCCTTTATGCAATCTGTGCATTTGTCGCAAATTATGGCGAACTGTACGCGGAATTTATGCAGGATTGTAATAAAATGCTGCTATTTCTGGTTGGGTGTATACAAAAGCTTCTATCCTCGCTGGCGTGCTTATATTTGCTTGCAAATAATGAAGGACTGACCTCCGCGAATGACCGAAACAAGAACTGGTAGTCTGGTGTTCCATGTCTTCCTGCTTCTTGGACGGGTTGAAAAATTACAGAGAAATTGAAGTGGTCTGAGAATTTAGCACGATTCCTGACAACCGAAGCTAGGCTTTCCTCCAGCGTCATGTACCCAGTCAGTGGTAAGTGTTCATGAATCGAGATTGAGTCCAATACACTGTTGTAAATAAGACAAGCTCGATTTCCATACGAAATAGTCATGTATGGACGTCACAATCTCGATTCTTAGTGATTCGATTGGGCTGTTTTTTTTTGCGCGTTTCTGTTAGAAATAATTATCAATACTTTATGATTATTTATTTCCAGATTCAGCGGTCAAAATCAAGAGAGATATAAACAATTCACTACAAGGTCGAAAGTTCCAGTTGAAAACAGGTAGGGACACGGCAGGTATTTTCGTCTGTTCGTCATAGTCTCGAAAACCAATAAAAGAGACGCTTTTTTGTAAAACTCATACGTACCAAATCGTAAGCTCAGGAAAAACGTTCTGCTATAGTGGAGTTCTAGCAAATGTACGTTGCTTTCGTTGGTTTTAGCCCCTATGACGATGGACGAAAATACCTGCCGAGTCCCTACCTAGTAAAATTTTAGCCAAATCGTAATTAGGAACCGCAAACCTGGAGAAAATGTTTGAAAATCATGCTTGTCTTTATACTTATTTCTGGCGGTATGAACTGAGAACCTCATAACGTTATGAGTCCTGTACAGTGTACACCTCCGGTGGTGCAAAGGGCCTACTTGAAAGATGTCCGTCCATCCTGAGCGATGTTCATCTATCGCTTTAACCTGTTGCCAGGTTAGATTTCGGTCGACTTCTTTATTTGTGGCCGACTCAGCCCCGTTTTCGAACCTTATATGTAACAGATGATGATAATTCCGCGAAACGAGCTGTCAGGGGCAGTACTACCATCTGGATCTGTTTACACATATCAGTGGTATGAAAATGTGATTAGTTTTTGAGAAAACAGGGGGGATCATGTGTGTTCAATTTCTCCTATAGGCCGGGCCGATGCATCCACATTTTTTTTCTATTGTTGTTTCGTCACATTGTTATTGTTATTGCCATATTGTTATTTCGTTTTCAAACCTTATGACCAGAGGACCATCGGCTAGAAAATTTTGGTTTTTATCGTTGAAAATTCAAGGCGGAGTTTTCTTCCCCTATATTAACTGGTTCTCTGTAAAATTGCTTTCAATTGAAGTCTGCTGCGAATTGGGCTTATGTTCAAAATCCGGTAAAATTGTGTCGACCCTGTGAACTGTGTCAGTTGCTATGCAAACCTTTGCAAACATCCACACTTTTTGTTAAGTTAACCCTGCCTACCACATTGTGTCCATTTCTCCTATCTGAAGCAGGGTTCTGTGTAAGTTCATTATTGATCTGTGCCTATTTGATGGTAGTTCAACACAACTCACCGACAACAACCACTCATTAGTAGGTAGCAGTCAGGTATTTTACTACCAACACCGTCAACTTCCAGTGCCAAGAATATGTCCCCACTTTGCGTGTGCTGAGAGCTCGGTATGATTTGATACAGTTTATTACGACGCCGTCAATCCCCGCACCGCCTTGGGAGAGTTCAAACGAGAGTGAAAAGGAGAACGCCTTTTGGATTGCTCGCGTAAGTAAATACTCGAAGTCGTCATCATAAAAAAGGGTAATCGCTATACCGCACAGCAGCAGCGGCCAGTCAACCAGTCAATCGACCGGCTCCAGCAGTAAGCCGCCAACTAGTTCATGGCGCTGCATTTGCTGCCTTTGCACTTAGAACGAATGCTTTTGAACAAGGCTTGAATTTGTTTCAGGTTGCAGTTGAATTCGGGAATTGCAAATGCAGTGAAGTCATTTTCATTAGTCATGCCACATGACACATAGGTAGGTTGACTATTTTGCTTGGAGCATAAAGCGATGCCCTTTAAATATGAATAATATGTATTCGAGTATTGCATTTGAGTTGTAACGTACATCTATTTATCCAAATATTTGTAACGAAACTTGTAAAATGATCTACATGGAGTGACTAGGATCTCAATATTTTGTGCTCTTACGGGAATTTGAATTCTTTTGGTCAATGAACACTTTTCTACCTCATTCGTCATATGTGTGTTGTATAGATCACTTAATTTGAATTTTCAAAGCCTACTTTCCTTAGTCATCCCATATCAGCCATTTTTTCTAAGCCATGTAAGGACAGTTAAAATATATTCTTTCAATATATTATTAGAGCCATTGAAGAAGAAGACGAAGCGATGATAGAAGGCACTGCTTCCATAGAATGAACGCATCTGCCCGGTTTAAAGCAAAGGGGGAAACATGCCTTCTCAAAATGAACGCGTCTGCCCAGTATTATGCTAAAGGGAGAGATAATGCCTTCTTTAGATGATAGCACTTCCCGGTATTAGGGGAAGGAAGTGTAATGCCTTCTTCAAATAAACATTTTTCCGGTATAAGGCAGTCGATGGTTCCTTCTTTAAATAAACTCTTTTGCCTGGAATAAAGTGAAAGAATGAAACAAAGTATTCTTTAAATGATCGCGTCAATACGGTATAATGCGAATATGGAGAAAATAATACCTTATTTAAGTGAACTCCTTTCTCCGGTATAGGGCGTAAGAAAAAGATAATGAATTATTAAGGACATAGTTGGAAGAGTACCACGATGGCAGTCAAGATGGCACCGGACCTTCCACGGGTCAACCCCACACCTCCCGCACCCCTCTTCCACCAGCATTCGAATGCTTCGTACAGCATCGAACAAAAGTTTAATATTCAAATTACTAACCTGTTCACAGCATATTTATTTACTTCCCGTGATAATGAACATGTTTATCCAAAGAGTCCTATGTATTTCGGCTCGATTTATATCATAAATCAGCAGTTTCGTGCCAATTTATTAGCCGTTCGCGATTTGGTGGGTTTATCACTGCACTTCACTTCTTCTCAAATGGCACTGAGAATATCAAGTTTTTACTCACTTCTCCGCACATGAGCAGCCCGAAATGTTGATGGAATGCAAATTAAACATCAATTTTTGAAATCAGTCACTTGTTTAAATCGAAAACATAATGTAAACTGCTATTTTTGCCCGAAAAAACGATTAAAAACTGATCGCGGAGCGAATGTAAACAACGGCACCGGCAGCAGCAAACTAATAAACAGGGTGGTTCAAAAAATAATTTTGCTCTGCCACGCTCAGTCGATTATGATTTGTAATTTGGGTGTTATCCGATGGTTTGGGCTGGTTTGATTAGAGGCTTACCGTGTACAGGTTGTTTCAGGTTTGTATGACGGTTGATATGGCGAGGTTGAATTTAACATTAGATATTCTGATTCTGGCACTCCGTCATTGGGCGATGGCGAGGGGGGAGACCATATGACTGGATGAAATATTCAAGAGCTTCAGCTCCATAGACAATCCATATAGAATGGTCGTTCCAATAGTTGGGAGTCGATTTTAAGCGAGGTTGCGAATCTTTAGCATGATCATTAGGCTTCTCAGAAGGCATTAGTGAAACGTGCAATTCAACAAAATACCCAGAATTTGTCTGTGATATCTATCGCACCAGGGGCAGATACTTCTAATCTATTCTAGTCTACACAATCGCGCAAGGGGCAAATGCTTCATACAAAAAGTGTGACGTGGAGGTGAGTGGGGTATAAAATGCTATTTTTGCGTTACGTAATCAATGGATCTTTCCGGCGGTGCGGTTTTCGTTCAGTGAAGCGTTTGGAGGGGAGGCACTGTAGCCAGTGTAATAAAAGGTTTAATTTCCCATACTAGTTTTCATACAAACTTGAACCGGCTTGCGCTCAACCAGTTTTTGTTCAAATTGGTTTTTGGAGGACACTCGGAGCATGGGACGGAATCGAGTGAGCGTGGTGGTGCTGGGTTGGTTTTTGAACCACCCTACTAATATTCTTTGTTTTTTATAAATACGATAACGATACTACTACAGTATATGACAATTTTTTATTGTACCAATACTTTCAAAGCTTTGTTTTGGTACTCAACCCACCTCCACCTTAACGTCTATCCGTAATAAGGCAAGGAGACGAGATATTGCTGTTCCAGAGAAAACTTTCCGCTTCTCGTTTCAATTTTTAAACTTCCGCACTGCCGCTAACCGCAAGTCGAGCACATCTGTATATGGAGGCCCATATACCGATGTGCTCGACTTGCGGTTAGCGGCAGCGCAGCTGTCACTTCATACTTTTTCTCTGCTGCTTGGCATGGCATTCTACGATGACAACGCCAAATATCTGATTTTTGTTTCAGTGTATTGAAGATTTTCAGGCTTGCGGTAGAACTTTGACAACTGCGGAAGAACTTTATGGAATCCGTGAAACGGAAAATTTTGAAAAGATCCGTAATAATTCGAAAAATAGCGAAAAATACCCAGCTTTGCCTGGGTAAATACCAGGCTATAATATATTGTTTTCTAATGATTTTTTACATTTCCCCGTTAAATTCACCAACTTTTTGTATCTACAAACCTAGCGGGATCCCAAAACGAATCGATTAGGGAAAAAATCTTGCAAATCGGTCAACCCGTTTGCGAGTTAAATCGTCAGGAAGGAAATCTCAACTCATTTTTATTATATAGATGATTTTTAATGGAACATTCTGAAGAAAAAGGCATTCCGCCAAAATTCATTCTGAACACTTCCGTCAAATGTCATACAGCGAAAGTTACATACCGCCAAATGTTATTCCGCGAAAATGAATTCGGCTTAAGAGATCTCATATATTTTTTACTTATTCTGGCCAAATTCGCTTGCATCAAAATTTTAGATTACATTGATCCATGTTCCGGGCAAACTCCCTCTTTTTAAAAGGAAAACTCATTCACCTTTGCCTTATCCCGAGCAAACGCCTATTTCTGAAGAAGGGAACACATCTACCATTTCCTTACTTCCTTATTCCAGGCAGATACATATTCTTAAGGGAAATTCTGAGGAGCACCCACTTATGAACTATTCCGGGCAGATGAATTCTTTTTTAGAAGGAACCACATTCACCATTGCCTCGTTTCAAGCAAACGCGATATTTGTGTTAAAGGATTCACATCCACCATTGCCTTATATTTCTATAGAAGGTATATACAGGACAGAAGTTTGATGTCAAAAATAGAAAAATATTCACCAAAACCGAAGACCACTTTATCAACACACTTTATCAATGATAATGTGGTTTTCGCCAAAACGCTTTCAATCTGAATTGCTTTGCGGAATTTAACTGTCTGTTGTTCAAGTATTTCAGAACAAATACTATTTTGGAAAACACCATACTCTGATATCTTTATAATTTAACGTCACATCTTAAGGATCAAGGACATCCAATACTATCAAAGGATCATGAGCTGGTTATCTCCAATAAGACACTCTTGAACGTATCTTTAAATGCTGCTCTCTTCGGGCACATACAGTCGATTGCAAAAATGTGTTTGCAAGAGATACAATATTTTCGAGGAATTGTTTCATTCGGGGAATTGTTACATTCGGGGAAATTTCATTCGGGAAATTGTCGTACAATCAACAAAAACGTTGTATGGTCAAGTCAAATATGAATTTTTGATATAAGGCCCTGAAAGCTGACATTTACATACCTACCAATCAATCACTCAGATCAACAAATTAAGGTAATATCTGTCTGTGAGAAAAAAAAATCACTCATTTTTTGGGAAATATATTTAGCCAATTTGTCTTTAACAAGTGACGAAAATATATTTTGTAAAGCACGTAAAAGCATTATTACTGCTAGGTGGCGTAATCAGGGTTTTTTTCTTTTAAATATTAGCTTTAAACTTCCCATAATCAAGAAATAGGACATCTTACATCTCACATTTAGGTTTTTTTCCACTTACACAGTGTGAGTATTTTTATTTTCATTATTTTAATTATTCGATCAAACGGAACGCTTTTTATTATCGGAGTACCACGTGGTTTATGGTTAGCCAAATGTTCAACATCAATCGTTTAATTTTAATTTAAGAAAATCAGAAGGGTTCTGTTTACCAGTAACGTTTTCTTCTTCGTCGACTTGCGAGATGTCGGCGAACCAGTTCGGAACGATGGTGTCGAACCTGTTCGTGGCGATAGCGGCGAAGCTGTCCTTGACGATGGCGACGACAGAAGAATCGCCTAGTGCAGGGTGGCGCGCAGCTGATGAGCCCCTGCAAGTATGGCCGAACTAAAGTTGCGAAGTGGGTGGCGGCTGGCCGGAAGGCCTCCGATTTACTCGAGAGAGCTGCGTCGACGGATGTCGTGCTTCCCGGGTTGATCTTCCCCTCCGGACAAGGGCCAACGTACTTCCGCATGGCTTATAACCGCCAGCCTTACTGACCTTCCCGGCTTAAAAGTGAGATGGCTTAAGCGCCACTCCCGAGGGAGACCATCCACCAATATTTGGGTTGCCCGACCGTTGAGACCTTTCAGGGGAAGAAGGCTCAGTTTATGAATTTTGTCCTGGAAGTAAGATGGCTGACTGAAACTGTTCTTGAAAAGGTACGCTACTAATGCGGTTTATAAATATAATCATCTAGAACAAGATTACAATTAACGGCCAGTGATGAATTATGTAGAGGGGGTTTTATCATCACCGGCAAGTATCCCGAAATTCCCAATCGAACCGACCCGTGTCCGACTAAAAAGTTGCCCGGTTGGTTTCGGAGCCAACCTCCCCAGTAAAACAATTTCTACAACAAAAACTACAAACGGGACACGTGTGACATGAAAAACATTCAACTCATTTCACTTAATTGGGACCAACATTTATTGCGTAAATCTATCTGTCCGCTTCCTTAACATTCATACGGTACAGCTAAAATGTTTCTACATTACGCGTGGAAAAACGAGCTTTTATCCAGACAAATACAAGCTTTATTCATAACAATTATCTTACACTAGTGTTCATTTCTCTCTTCGCTCTTCTCTTCCTAAACTCTCTGAACCTTTCCCATGCTATGGTCCCTGTCTACCTATCGTGTGTGTGCTTGGCTAGGTGTGCATTACGAACAACGTGCTATTGAATCTCTCGTTCGCCCTGCGAACGCAACGGGTTTTCGATTCACGGAATTTGCTTCACGGTCTTACAAAAACGGCCGTGCACGCCACGCAACGTAAGCTATGTTGCGGCGTGAATTAACTTGTCGTCATGCGCATGAATATTAAATGGGTGGGTACTCACAGACCTTCTTCGTTGACGATGATGGCGCCGCCGGATGAACGGAAAGGGGGTGACGGTGAATTCGCTGCTGCTCTCTCGTTCGGCGATGAAGCTCTGTTGCCGCCGGGGGTAGGCGGATTGCCTTTCTGCTGCTGGTTGGCGGTCGGTTCACTCGTTCATCGGGATAACTTTCTCGATTTGCGCGCGACGCGACACGTGCGTCGAGGTTGCCCTAGTCGTCACTAGGGGAACGGAAATACGATTGCGCTTGCGTACGTCCTGCCTAGGGAGCATGGAGAACGGAAGCGTCCCTCTTCCGGCGTGCCCCGGGAGAACTTCTGAGCCTGATGGTGGGGTCAGAAATGGCCACTGGGAGTTCGGTTGTGATGTTGCGGACGGTTGAACGGCTTGGCAAGAAACCTTTAGAATAATTCAACACACGTTCTACGTGTTAATTTAACATCACATTTAGCACAATAAGCACGAATTACCTTTAATTGCACGAAGCCACACACGATAACACACCACCTTTTCACAATAGCACACACGATTCTACAAACTAGGGAAAGGAATTTAAACAGGTATTAATTAAGCTCTACTAACTGACTATTCTTCATGACATCTTTGAAAAGACACCACGGCGCGAGAACTTTGGGCCACTCCTGCCTCTTCCACGGATCAGTTCGAAGTGAACTTGATCAACTTGGGAATCCTCAGATTAACCGCCAAATTGCAAATTGCATCGAAGTTAATTTCGTGATTCCGAAAATTACTCTCGCGCTCTAAATAATCATATTCGCGCATGTTTGCGTCTCTTTCCACGAACAGCTTCAATCATCCATCTCGCTGTTCGGCCCCAAAATCTTGGGTGGAAAGAAAACGCCAAAGGTCAACGCATCCTGAAAGGATTCCCAACGGGTCGATGTGCTACAAGCCACCCGGCAGATTTGATCCGTTTTAATGGGCAATTAATTCCCACGCCGCTCACAACGTCAGTAGGAACTCACATAATCAATTTTGTTTTGCGCTTCTTGCGAGTGTCGCTCATGAACAGAATGAACGCTAATGCAGTGAATTTGTATTTTGGGCTCTAGACTGGTTCAACTGTTTTGGTAAATTACTAAATTAATTTAAATAAATAACGGATATTACGAGTAACATAAATTGAATAAATAAACATGAAACGACCTGCTCGTTACAGGCTTCGCTTTTTACGGCTATGACCGCCAGTGATGAAAGGAACCCCCGCCTTGGGTTCCAATCCGGCACTGTGGTATGCTATTGGCGATGTATTCCACGCGCCGAGCTCTCCGAACGGTCCGTAGGGTTTGGAACGTTTTGGACCACCGTCGATTGATCGGCGATCGACGGTTCACTTTTCGACGAAATTCCACCACACTCCGTTTCGCTACCCCGAAGGGCGGGCCTTGATGAGCGCACGGACTCCACAAAAACTCCCCTAAACGATCAAACGGCGGAAATGCCGCAAACCCTTTTCGTCGACTCTTGGTCGACTCCAAAAATTCCAGCTCGTACCAAAAAAGCGCCACGCGCTGGAAGTCCAACGCGAAACATTAATTAACTTTTGATGGAACGTACACACGGTCAACATTGACTCCACCTTTCGTTTAATCCAACATCCATCAAGTTTTAGCAACAACGGGACGAACAATCAATTCATTCGACCAACAATATCACAGACGAACGACCGAAGCGCCAACTTGAGCACCAACCATCAAAAAATATGGGGGTTTGTGCAACTTCACTACAAATTCTCAAACATGTCCGGCGAACCTTGACTCCGCCCCGACAACTCAAACCAAAATCAAACCGTTTTATTATTTTCCAATCGAGCCCCCAACTGTCAAACGGTTGTTCAAAAAACTTCACACACGTTCAAACAAAGCAGCATCCGAAGCGTTTTCTTGGGGGCGGAGTCAATGTTCGTCAAACTGCTTGACTGGTGTGTACGCTGCATAACAGATAACGAGTCGTTCGACAAAAAATCACCTTTTTTAATACACTACACCAGAGGTTCCCAAACTTTTTGGATATGCGACCCACCTAGCAAAATCCCATATTCTTTGCGACCCACCAGGTACCAAATACATGCATTTTAAGAAAGGGGATAAAATAAGTTCACGTTGGATTGATCAAATCATAATAATAAATTATGTCATACCCTACTATTGTATTTTTCAAAATCTCAGCAAATTTTTAATCCAATTTGGAATGGAATGAAATTGGTTTTGAGTTAGATTTGGATTAGATTTGGATTGGATTTGGATTCGGTTTGAATCGAATTTGGATTGGATTTTGTTTGAAGTTTGATTTAGACTAGATTTGGATTGAATTTTGTATTGGATTTGGATTGAATTTGGATTGTAGTTGGATTATGATTGGATTTGGATTGATTTTGAATTGGATTTGGAGTGAATTTGGATTGGATTTGCATTGTAGTTGGATTTTGATTGGATTTGGTTTGGATTGGATTTGAAGTGAATTTGGATTGGAACTGGATTGTAGTTAGATTGTAGTTGGATTAGATTTGGATTGATTGTATTGAACTTCATTGTATTTGCCAACATCTCTCTATTATTCTATTTTTAAGTGTATGCCTCTGTTCACTTTACTCTAATAACAAAAGAAGGCCATTGAATTTATAAAATTTGTTGTTCTCTAGTTTTCCATTTATTACTTACACACCTAAAAATAATCATGTAATTTTAGGTGCTGTGACAACGACATATTCGAGCGTCACTTTTGACGTCAAATTAGGTGATAATTTAATTTTACATCACAACTATATTGACAAAAAAATTGACTGATTAGACAAGGACCGAACATAAGCCCGCTGAGTGAGAGCCCAACACGTTACCACTCAGCTATCTTCGTCTCTTGGAAGAGAGGTGATTGAAATAAAGCATGTTCCACGATCTGCACTGAACAAGTATTTCACTGCATCAAGGCATCGACTGCCAGAGCGTTAGGTGCGTCGCATCATGGGCTGTGTTTGGGTTTCATGACATGTAGTTTTAAATCATCTATCATTGAAAAATATGCGATTCAGTTTATGTCATGTGGTTTTGTGTCATTTTATTCACGTACGTAACATTCATATTTTTTTGGTGTGTAGGTCCATATCTACTTGGTGGAATAGATTTGTGGGACAAAATAGGCCTAAAAGTATGAATCATAATTAATCTTTCGCGACCCACCATTGATCAGCCCACGACCCCCCTGGGGGTCGCGACCCACAGTTTGGGAAACCGTGCACTATACTTTTAAAATAGAACTTTGCTAGAGTCGGCTACACCGACAATCGAATCAAATCTAAAGATCAAACGAAAATACTTATTACAATCACGTACAAAATCACTCATATCACTTTAGTTACCTTGACAAACTGAACTTTACTCAAACTTTATAATAGAAATTCTTAAAACTCGCAAAACTTGCTAGCCGTTATGGAAGCGAAATGAACGAGTTTAAGTTTGTTCTTGAATAAGAGCCTTCTGCAACAATTGATGCTGGGACCGCTACCGACGCCATCGTTTTGTCCTCTCTC
The DNA here is from genome assembly GCF_024139115.2 of Armigeres subalbatus. Taxonomy (NCBI): domain Eukaryota; kingdom Metazoa; phylum Arthropoda; class Insecta; order Diptera; family Culicidae; genus Armigeres; species Armigeres subalbatus. The sequence goes on along the minus strand of NC_085140.1, from coordinate 177,821,264 downwards.
CGTGCCCGCTTTTTGTGTTCGCTCACCGTGGATTCCCGAACAGAAACAGAAATGACGCGCAAGTTTCGTTGCTATTTTTTTAGGGACTCAGATTTAGGGATTTTTTTTAACTCAGAAGGTCTTTCATCCCTAACAAACGCGCGAGCGCAAACACGGGAATTTTATGTCCTTTTGAAAAGTTAAGCGAGAAATGCAAACCCATAATCATAAATTAAAAATCATGGAAATCATGAACTGACAAGTTCATAAAATCATGATTTTAATTCATGATTCCAGGGATATTATTCATGGTATGTACTGTGCAATTTTTCAATTTCAACATCTCAACACATTGGATGTGTTACGCGAAAATAAATCATGAAATAATGAATTATGGATTCACGAAATCATGAATCATTCTCTCATTTCGGGGAACGGATTTCTACCCGTTTGTACACGGACATGCAGTTTGACCAACATTGACTCCACCCAGTCAAGCATCGAGTATGTTCTACAAATCGCGACAAGAACACTTAATTTATTTGACCAACAATATCACACACGAACGACCGACGCGCCAACTTGGACACCAGACCAGCCATCAGAAAATATATGAGGGTTTATGCGACTTCACTACAAACGCTCAAACATGTTCGGCGAACTTTGACTCCACCTCCGACAGGTTAATCCAAAATCAAACCGATTTTTTCCAACCGCGCCGTCAACCGTCAAATGGTTGTTCGAATAACTTCACACACGGTCAAACAAAGCAGCAACCGAAGCGTTTTCTTGGGGTGGAGTAAATGTAGGTCCAACCTGTTTGAGCGTGTGTACGCCACATAACACCTAACATTAGGGCGATGACATACTGACGCGTCGAGCGATCCGGAGCGCGTCTAAGCACTCGTAAAGAAGAATATCAGCAAGAGAAAATCTTTTGTCTTGGACGCGTTCGCGCACGCGTACGCGTGAGTATGTCATCGGCCTTAGACAACGGACAGGACATTTACACCCAGAGGACCAGTGGAAAAATTTTCGTTTTACGAAAAGTTTTTTCCTCACTAGGGCGGGAATCGAACCCACACTTAATAGCACGAAAATGCCCCCAGACGACCAATGCCGCCAAACGCACGGCCGTGAAACCCACATCATTAGTTGATAGATAAATTATAGTTTTAAAACATGGGGTAAAAGATGTCCATCGACTCTAGTCTAGCAAAGCGGGTGCATTGGCTGTAGGTCTGTGTGCATTTCAATTGATTAGGTTTTAAAACGCGACCGCCCTTGGGCTAACGACACCTTCGAATTACATGCCGGTTACCAGTTTTGAACTGCTCATGGTAGTTATTTCGCGTATGCAGTCGAGAACAATCATATCCTTTGCTACCAGTACCCGCTAGGGGTATCGCCATTCTCGAGTGGCGAATGAATTCCTAAGGTGTGAAACGAATGTGCGCTTTTCGAGCTGCACAAAGCAATGATCAATCAGCGTAATGGCCAATTGATGGTTGGTGTCGTTTGGGGTTTGTTTTTCCAGTTAATAGGCATTTATACCACTTTTATAAAGCGTGCGTTGCAAGCCACTTATTCGAGCTCCTCGATTTTTCATTGTGTGTTGATTTGCGGTCGTGTCAAATCGATTAATGCAAGAGGATAACGCGCGTTGAACAGTGCCTCGAGTGGTTATCGCCATTGGACCTAAATTGGTTGATACAATTGATGAGTGGATGCAATCTGTTGATCGGGCGGTTGCTTTGTAACATATCTGGGCGATCAATCTATATAATTAAAAATAGTGCAGACCACTATTAGGTCCAGATTTACTGAATTGTGGCAATGGTCTAATATCCATGGGCTTTATAATTTGATGTCTGTCTGGACGAGCGCTGATTAATTTCATGCTGGGTTGTTTTTTTATGTGACAACAATCGCGAAGGCAGCATTCAGAATGAGCATGCTGTTTATTTGATTGGATTGTGTATCACACATTAACGTGATTGAGTAGGGTCAAACCTTGAGAAAGTATAGCAACAGCTGTGGATTGGCTACTGTCTTCTTAACCCGATGTCATCTATATTATTTTTTGATATTTTAATTCATGCACTTTGGGCGGGAGGTGCGTTCCATGCATCCAGTAGTGAGTGAGGTATACGACTTTATTCAAGGTATTGCGGATAGCGATATCAATCACAGAACTTACATAAAAAGCGTGTTTCTATACAATTTAAATAAAACGTTTAAATTTATGATGGATGGAATGTAGCCAAAGGTCCAAAGGTCCAAAGGTCCATCGTATATGATGGGATATTACCACAAATAAAAAAAAAACAACCACTTAAAAATGGTGCAAAAATAAATTCTGTTCAATTTCCATAAAAGTGGCCGCCAAATTAGGTCTGTTATTTTGAATCACATGGTTATAAAATTCATATAGCGGTAATATAGCGGTACTGGTGGTAATATTTTATCCATGACTTCTGAGACCGATCCAGTCAATTTTATATAGGAAACAATAATGGGACAGGATTTCTCATCGAATGTAACTTGTTGCGAGTAATCATCTCAGTTCGATGAATTGATGCGATGTCAAAAACAATCAAGTAGCTGGAAAGGATGCTATTGGAGCTGAACTCATCAAGATAGGAACGGAAAGGTCATCGTTGTTTTCGATTTTTAAAAAAGTTAGAGGTTTCAAAAAATATGAGTTCTATGGGAAAGTTGACCTTAATTAAGCCAATGAATCGACTGAGACCATAAAACGAGATACAATTTTTATGGGAAGGTCAATTTACACTGCAGCATTTGTTTATTTTTTTCTGTTTCCTATTTTAATATAGTTAGTAATATTCAAATTTTTTAGCTATTTACCCGGCCTTGCTCGGAGTTGCCAGTTTGATTCGCAGGTTTTGTTCAATCAGAAAATGATAAAACCAATTGGTCAACAGGCTAATAATTGTGTTTTGTTTTTGATAGTTCAACATTTGACTTGACAGGCAGTCACTTTAGAAAACATTGAGTGATTTTTAACCCTTTCTGGCCCACGGGGTCATATGTGACCCCAACAGAAAAATGGATGTATAAAATCGCACGATGGATAAAAGTGAACACTCTCTTCAGCAAAATGGCTTGAAATTAACTCCCCTATCAGGGAAAATTATTAGGGGCGATCAAGGCCCTACGATAAGCTAAAACGTTATGAACACGGTGAAGTTACGGAAGAGAAAATTTTAGATGTTTTGGCAGCTGTATTGTATTGTTTCAAAATAAGATTTTTATTCAAACGTATCCGTAGAGTTACTGTGATGTACAATAAACTATTTTTTAAGTCAACCGTCTAAGACGAATTAATTACTGTCCATTTAATTCCACCAGTTAATTTTCGTTATCTTTGCAGATACGTATTTCGACCACAACTGTGTGGTCGTCTTCAGTGTCTTGTACTTGACTCGACTCGACTAAGTCGAGTCAAGTACAAGACACTGAAGACGCACTCACACAGTTGTGGTCGAAATACGTATCTGCAAAGATAACGAAAATTAACTGGTGGAATTAAATGGACAGTACTTAATTCGTCTTAGACGGTTGAATACATTCCACTTAAAGAGCTACATATATTTTTCTGAAAATGGTATTTTTTAAGTTCCTTGGATGTCCTAGGCCATCCAAACATTCTTTGAGTTTCGGACTTAAAATCTACAGCTTCAAAAAATCGTTTTTCAGTACTGAAAGCTTTAATATGCATTTGATTATATCCATTACACCTCCCAGGAGGACAAATGATATCGTAGGATAGTTTTGAGATATTCTGGGCAGTCCAAACTGTCCTTGAGTTCAGGACTTGAGTTCTACAGCTGCTTAGAAGCTCTTCTCGGTACTCAAAGCTTCAATATTTATTATTATTTATTACCAGACTAAGGCCGGAGTGGCCTGTGCTGCACATAAAAGTCTTCTTCATTCAGCTCGGTCCATGGCTGCACTTCGCCAACCACGCAGTCTGCGGAGGGTCCGCAAATCGTCCTCCACCTGATCGATCCACCTTGCCCGCTGTACACCTCGCCTTCTTGTTCCCGTCGGATCGTTGTCGAGAACCATTTTCACCGGATTACTGTCCGACATTCTGGCTACGTGCCCGGCCCACTGCAGTCTTCCGACTTTCGCGGTGTGAACGATGGATGGTTTTCTCAACAGCTGATGCAACTCGTGGTTCATTCGCCTCCTCCAAGTACCGTCCGCCATCTGCACCCCACCATAGAGGGTACGCAACAATTTTCTTTCGAAAACTCCTAGTGCGCGTTGGTCCTCCACGATCATCGTCCAGGTCTCGGGTCCGTAGAGAACTACCGGTCTTATAAGCGTTTCGTAGATAGACAGTTTGGTACGGCGGCGAACTCTATTCAAGCGGAGCGTCTTGCGGAGTCCAAAGTACGTACGATTTCCAGCCACCATGCGTCTCCGAATTTCTCTGCTGGTATCGTTATCGGCGGTCACCAGTGAGCCCAAGTACATGAATTCTTCAACCACCTCGATTTCGTCACCACCGATATAAACTCGTGGTGGGTGGCTTACATTGACCTCATTGAGCCTCTTCCTATCATGTACTTCGTCTTCGACGTGTTGATGACTAGTCCAATCGGTTTAGCTTCGCTTTTTAGTCTGATGTAGCTTTTCTCAATCTTTTCAAAGTTACGTGCCATGACATCAATGTCGTCGGCGAAACCAAATAACTGGACGGACTTCGTGAAAATCGTACCGCTCGTGTCAATCCCTGCCCTTCGTATTACTCCTCCCAAAGCGATGTTGAATAGCAGACACGAAAGACCATCACCTTGCCGTAACCCTCTACGCGTTTCGAAGGGACTCGAGAATGCCCCTGAAACTTGAACTACGCACATCACCCGATCCACCGTCGCCTTGATCAACCGTTCCAGTTTATCCGGAAATCCGTTTTCGTGCATTAGCTGCCATAGCTGGTCTCGATCGATTGTATCATATGCGGCTTTGAAGTCGATAAATAGATGATGTGTGGGCACGTTGTATTCGCGGCATTTCTGCAATACCTGACGTATGGCGGACACCTGGGCTGTGGTAGAGCGTTCACTCATAAATACCGCCTGGTACTGCTCCACGAACTCTCTTGCAATTGGTGTTAGTCGGCGGCATACAATTCGGGAGAGTACCTTGTAGGCGACGTCCAGCAATGTCATAAAATTGCGCGGTAGTTGCTACATTCCAGCTTATCGTCCTTTTTGTAGATGGGACACACGACACCTTCCATCCACTCCTGAGGCAGAACCTCATCCTCCCAAACCTTGTTAATCACCCAGTGCAGCGCTCCACATTGGAACAACTCAGAAAAAAGACGGTCAAAACCCCATTGTGACGTTTAATACAGATTTAGATCCATGATTTTTTCATAGAATGTGTTCAAAAAGCTGCCCGACAAAATCTAGAGCGTGAAAACCACTTTTATGTTTTAATGCAATACCCGAGCAAACAAAATTTTTTTGTTCGGGTTTTTGACAATGTTTTAGAATATTGTGTTTTGAGAAATTTTGCTGAAGATACTGCATGTTTTCTTCCTAATTTTAAAGGTTGAATCGTTGTTTTTCGATACTGCTGTCTAAAACTCATATAAAAATCGATTTTCAGTATTTTTAAAATAAATATACAACATATCAACACGTTTTATATCACAAAATAAAAAGTGGCACTAATATACGATCGTTTTCAGATAATATGGTCTTTCTGATTGGAATTTCAGTCAAATAGAACGGTTTTATTGAAAAAATAGGCTAATTTCTTGATTAAATATCGGCCTTATAGGCACATTTTGGCAGCTAGATTTCCGTTATTCTAAAAGCTGATTTTGTATAAAAGAAGCCAGTGGCTAAAGCTCAGTTGGGTCTGATGAGGCTCACTGATTTTTGTTCCAATTTTTATAGTGTAGTTTTCGATAAATATTTCTCTTTCTTATCATGTACTCATTTCAGCGGCCTTATTGTGGATCTATTTATTATTTCTATAAGTAGGGTGAGCGTACCCGTTGCTTATTCAATGCCTAATTTAGCCAACTTTTGAAAAACATTGTTTTCTAACAAAATTGATTGGTTTTAGAAGTAAATTTGACTAAATAATATGTGTATCTTTACGGGAGCTAAAACATCACTAGAACTTCTAAAATATTTTTAATAAATGCTCGAATATGGAGATATGGCCAAAACTCGGTACTGTACCAGTATAATACCTTATTGGTTAAGATACTTGCACCTTACCGTTAATCGATAATGCAGAAATAACTGCCTAATAATCAATTAAAGGCAAATCAAATTGAAACAAGAAAATCAGTATACTTATATTTTACTTACTTATCATGTTTGAGCACATATTTCTATCTACCATATCTTAAGGGAAAAGGAATGCTCTTTGTGAGCGGGAGCAAATCCAGTACAAACTGGATACAGGTGAAACACAACCTATTTTTTTTTTTCTAAAAATCACTTTAAAAAATTGGAACAAAAACCAATGAGCCTCATCAGACCCAACTGAGCTTTAGCCACTGGCTTCTTCTATATGAAATAAGCTTTCTGAATAACGTAAATCTAGCTGCCAAAATGTGCCAATAAGGGTGATATTTTTTTCATGAAATTGACCTATTTTTCCAATAAATGTGTTCCATTTGATAGAAATGTCAAAAAAAGGCCATATTATCTTCAGATTAGCGTATGTCAGTGCTATTTAATGTTTTGTGATACAAAACGGGTCAAAACGTTGTATATTTAGTTTCGCAATATTGAAAATCGATTTTTATATTAGTTTAAGACTGCAATATCGAAAAACAACGATTCAACACTTAAAATTAGAAGAAAAACATACAGTATCTTCAGCAAAGCTTTTCAAAACACAATATTCTAAAACATTGTCAAGGACCCGAACAAAAAAAAATGCAGAAAATTTTTTTTTGTTCGGGTATCGCATTAAAACATAATAGTGGATTTCACGCTCTAGATTTTGTCGGGTAGTTTTTTGAACACATTCTATAAACGAATCACGGATATAAATCTGTATTAAACGCAACAATGAGGTTTTGACCGTCTTTTTTCTTAGTTGTTCCAATGCGCGCTCTAGCCAGTGCCTCACTGCCGTGTTTAAACAGCTCTCCTGGTAGTTGGCCCACTCCAGGGGCTTTGTTGTTTTTCAGCCAGCCGAAGCCGGAAGTCGCATGTCCTGCGCGCGTGCTCCTAGGTTCATTACCATACCGCCACCGTTGTTTGCCATATCGCCATTCAGGTGCTCTTCGTAGTGCTGCCGCCACCTTTGGATCACCTCACGCTCGTTTGTAAGAAGGTTCCCGTTTATGTCCTTACACATATTGGGCTGTGGCACGTGGCCCTTACGTGAACGGTTCAACTTCTGATAGAACTTTCGTGCGTTATTAGCGCGGTGCAGTTCCTCCGTCTCTTCACGGTCTCGATCTTCCTGCTGGTGGTTTTTCCTCCGGAAAATCAAGTTTTGTCTGTTCCGCGCCCGTTTGTTTCGTGCCTCGTTCGCCCTCGTGCGGTGTCGCAGCAATCTCGCCCATGCTGCGTTCTTTTCCTCAACTAACTGCTCACATTCGCCGTCATACCAGTCGTTTCTCTGATCCGGAGCCACCGTGCCTAGTGCAGCGGTTGCGGTGCTTCCAATGGCGGATCGAATATCTCTCCAGCCATCTTCAAGAGATGCTGCGCCTAGCTGCTCTTCCGTTGGGAGCGCCACTTCCAGCTGCTGCGCGTAGTCTTGGGCTAGTCCACCGTCTTGTAGTCGCCCAATGTTTAGCCGCGGCGGATGACTCCGACGCGTGTTGTACACCGTCGAGAGTTTAGAGCGCAGGCATACTGCAACGAGGTAATGGTCGGATTCAATATTCGCACTGCGGTAAGTGCATACGTTCGTGATGTCAGAGAAGAATTTACCGTCGATTAGAACGTGGTCGATTTGGTTTTCCGTTACTTGATTAGGTGATTTCCATGTGGCCTTGTGGATATTCTTGCGGGGGAAGAAATTGCTTCGGACTACCATTCCGCGGGAGGCTGCAAAGTTGCAGACTATCCGGTTCGATGACCGGTCTATACATTTCCTCCCTTCCTACTTGAGCGTTCATGTCACCGATGACGATTTTGACGTCCCGCAGTGGGCATACATGCTCTTCTCGTTCAATTATATCCATTACACCTCCTGAGAGGTCAACGGGTATGGTAAGATAGTTATGAGATATTCTGGGCAATCCAAACTGTCCTTTAGTTCGGGACTTCAGAACCATAGCTGTTTAGAAGTTCTTTTCGTTTTTCAAAGCTTCAATATAAATTCCATTACACTTCCCGGCAGGTTAATGGATATCGTAAAATATTTTTGAGATATTCTGGACAATCCAAACTGTTTTTGATATCGGGATTTGAGATCTACGACTGCAAAAAAAAATCTTTTGAAATGTTGGTGCTGGTATATTCAACTTTAAATAAAGAAAATAAAAAAATAAAGGAATAAAAAAGAAAAGAAAAAAAAATCACATACATATAGCAACTTTGACAAAATTTGAAATGTTGGTGCCGATATATTGGAGCTTTAAGTGACGGAAACCCAAAGTAACCATCAGCACTATATTTTGCCTTTTCGGCAATATAAAGCTATATAAGCCAGGCTCTATAAGCCAGTATGAAGCATGTTTGTACTGCGACAGCGTTATAGTTACGGATAAGTACGGATTTTTTTACAAATGCTTATGGTTAGCTGGAAAATGTACTGCTGTGCCTGTAGATCGCATGTTCTGAGCTCAAAGTCGGTTTTGATGACCCAGGATATCCCAAAAACATCTGTTTTTCAGGTATGTATTATGGATATGGATGAATACATATCCAAACTTAAAGCGGCGAAAAAAGCTATAGTGGTGGCTGTAGATTGCATGTTCTGAATTCAAGAACGGTTTGGATAACCCAGGATGTCCCAAAATTAACCTTCCTCGTCTCCTGGTCTCCTGGAATATGTTATGAACATGCTTGAATGCATATACAAGTTTCTAGTGACGAGAAAAGCTAGTGTCGTAGCTGTAGATTGCAAGTTCGGAACTAAAGGACAGTTTTGATGACCCAGGATATCCCAAAACCATCTAACCATGTCTCCTGATCTTCACGAATATGTTATCAATATGGTTGAATACATACCCAAGCTTGTGTTGGCCATAAGAAGGGAACCCCCTCACAAAGAATAACAAATACTAGGGTTCCCTCTCACTCCACGGCAGGCTACTGACTGATACTTCTACCAGTAGCTGCAGTTCTCTTTATTCAACAATAGGTATCTACAATACATCCATAACAATATTCCTTAATCTACCCAAGAGCAACTACAACCAACTGGCGCCTACCTCCTATCCATCTTCGATCTACAGCGAAGCGTCGCACACTACCTGATATTCCAACAGCTTGGAGTGACGAAAAAATAAACATATACTAGCCTGAAGCAACGAAAAAAGCTAAAGTGGGGGCAAGTCCTAAACTCAAGGACGGTTTTGATAACCTATGATGTCCCAAAACCATCTTACCTTGTTTTCTGGTCTTCTGGAATATGTTATGGATGTAGTTGATACATAGCTTGGAGCGACGAAAAAAGTTAGAGTGGTGGTTGTCGATCGCAAGTTCTGACTTCAAGGATAGTTTGGATGACTCAGAATGTCTCAAAACCGTGAATATCTCAAAACCATCTAACCATGTCTCTTGATCTTCATAAATATATTATGGATATAGTTGAATACATATCATAAATCACGAAGACAAATGGAACATATCAAATTCACTGCGTAATACCGCATAGTTAAATTTGGGCCTGAAAGGGCCTGAAGGGATCAAACTCACCATCGCCTTATTCTGGGCAAATGTCTATTTTGCCACCATTGCCTTATTCCGGGAAGTCGCCTATTCTTAAAGAAGGAATCAATTCCAATCGCCTTATTCCGGACAATGGCTTTATGCCAATGGCCCGCTTCCTTCAGGGGTATATCATTTTCAAGGAAATGTCATATTCTGCGAAATAAAAAAAAAAACTTTATTTTCCCAACCGATTCTTCAATTTATTTAAGGTAAACTTTCCCAAAGGACCCATATTTTGTGACGCATAAAAATCGAAAATGTGCTGTTCTTTTAAGTTTGCCCTAACGTTTGCCCGATTTTGAACGAACATCGGGTTCGATAAGCTAAAGAATCGACTGAGACAGTAAACGAGATACAATTTTTAACGGGAAAGCTCAATTCAATATCAAATTTTCAAAACGACTTCTCTGCTTTTGTAAACAAAGATTCAAACGTCGATTCGACGAATCTGATAGCTTTCCCATACACATACAATCGCTATTAACATGTAGAGCCGAAGCCTTCACCTACATGTTGATGGTTCTGGTTTTCCTGGGAGTGCTATCAGATTCGTTTAATCGACGTTTGAATCTTTGTTTACGAAAGCAGATAAGTCGTTTTGAAAATTTGGTAAACTAGTTCAAAAAATGAGAGGTTTTTAACATAAATGTGTGTGCTTTGAGGCAAATTTTTCGGATTTTTTTCGGTTTTTATGTGGTGGTTGTTGACATGGTGCTTCGAAGGGCTTAAAACCGAAATTCATAAAGGAATGTCCGATTGTGTCAGCACGAGGCTGATTCGCTACGATGCAGACAAACTTTTTGTAGAACACTGGGAAATTCGAAAGATTCAGATAAGAGAGCCATGACCTAAAACAAACGTGGAATACACCCAGGTTTTTTTACACGGTTTGGTTTTGATCGTTGAGGACCTTTTGCGTCATTGAAGCAATGAGTTGACCCCACGCGAAAAATCACAAACAAATAAAGAAAATTCAGGGGGTATTTAAAAAGCTGTGAAAGTTCAGGTTAACCAAGACATTAATGAATTCCAACCGCGTAAAAAAAACCTGGCTGTAGTTTGTGTGTCATGAAAAAACCGCGTTCACAATCGGAATTTTTGCTTGAAAATGCTGAGAAATTAAGTGTATACAAAAGTTTGGAATTTGTGAAAATGATCGGGAGTTGGAGGTCGGTCGGAAGTATGAGTTCAAAAAGGGGTGGGAAATGAGAAGCTTGAAATTTTTGGAAGGGGGTGAGGCTTGGATTTCGGAAGGGAGACATGCGATGGAAATAATGGTATCTATCACTATAAAGAGTTATTAAGATTGTTCTATTGTGCTTCTCTCGATACATTTCATATTGAACGAAAAAGGCATCATCATCGATAGGTGGATTAATCTGGGTTTTTTCAACAGTGAGCACGCATGTTAGCAAAACGAAGCGACGAAATTGTTCTTTGTTTCGCGATGAGATGAATATATGTTTAGTGAGATGAAAAACGGAACAATACAATGTATTTGGATTTTTCTAACCAAATACTTAAAATACGTGCATCATGCTCACCCCGCCCCGGTCTAACGCATTTAAGTCATTGCACTGCTGAGATGCTTGGAACAATTTTATCAACCTTTCAACAGTAGCCAATCCACAGCCGATTAATAGATCGTGGTGGTGATGGCGGCTAATGGTGACTAAGCAAACGTGTTCTGGTTCTGGCGAGCCTGCTGACTGATGGAAGATTAATGCAGTCGTGGACGTATGCTAAAGTTTCGCAACATCACACCAATATAACAACCAAAGACACGCATGTTTCACATTTAGTGCCAATAAGCAGCAAGTTCTAGATCGAGACTGACATTGCTGGAAAATCCCTAGAGGTTTATTAATTAATGAATAAATAATAAATCTAATTAATTATACCATTAGTATATGTATGTCACACAGCTGCACCGGCACCGCTACTGCTGTTGCCTGGTGCCTATCTATCGCTCTATGTGCAATGTAAACGCATTTCGAAGGCTGAACTAGAGCTGTTGCCACTGTATAGAAGCTAGAACGTGATATTGCTAGTGAGTTTCTTATCGAGCCGTGTTCTAACATGTTCACACATCTCAGCTTGCCATAGCAACCATTGACTAGGCTGTGTCTTTCAGTTACGTTATCTTCACACTACTCACAATGGTCAAAGACCAAGAAGATTTTAATGAGACTTTGAAAATAGCATGTTGAAAAATACATTCCTAAGTCCCACCTTTTATAAAGTTATGGACTCAAAGTTACTATGGAAAATATTTAATTTACCTGATTTAATTCTATATTTAAAATGAAAATCGATCAATCCACATTGTTATCTAGTACAATAAACAGAAAATCACTTACGCTGTCCATACAAGTATAACAGTACCACATAGATAGGGCCCCGGGCCCCCACAAATCTTCGCCTAACAAAACCAACCATTTTGATAAGAAAAATTATTTTGAGCTTTTTAGTGGAATGTCTTCACTTGTCATAAGACGAGTTAATACAATCCCATTGAATTCCACCACTTAATTGTATCTTGACAAATACGTATTTCGACCTCAACAGTAAGGCCGTCTTCAGTGTCTCGTACTTGAAACGACTGGTATGACGGCGAATGTGTGCAGTTAGTGGAAGAGAAGAATTGAACATGAGCGAGATTGCTGCAACACCGCACGAGGGCGAACGAGGCACGATATAAACGGGCGTGGAAAAGACAAAACTCGATTTTCGGAGAGAAAGCTCCAGGCAGATTGAGACCGTGAAGAGACGGAGCAACTGTACCGCGCTAATAACGCATGAAAGTTCTATGAGAAGTTCAACCGTTCACGTAAGGACCACGTGCCCCAGCCCGATATGTGTAAGAGCATAAACCTTCTTACGAACGAGCGTGAGGTGATCCAAAGGTGGCGTCAGCACTACGAGGAGCATCTGAATGGCGATGTGGCAGACAACGGTTGAGGTATGGTAATGAACATGGGAGCACGAGCGCAGGACATACGACTTCCGGCTCAGAATCTCCTGGAAATCCAGGAGGAGATCTGCCGGCTGATAAACAACAAACCCCCTGGAGTTCACCAACTACCAGCAGAGCTGTTTAGACACGTTGGTAAGGAACTGGCTAGAGCGCCACACTGGGTAATTACCAAGGTTCTGGCGCAGGAGTGGATGGAAGGTGTCGTGTGTCCCATCTGCAAAAAGGGCGATAAGCTAGATTGTAGCAACTACCAATCGCAAGAGAGTTCGTGGGGCAGTACCAGACGGGGTGTATGGGTGACCGCTCTACCACAGACCAGGTGTTCGCCTTACGTCAAGTATTGAAGAAAATCTGCGAATACAACGTGCCCAGGCCCACACATCATCTATTTATCGACTTCAAAGCTAATGCACGAAAACGGATTCCCGGGTAAACTGATACTGTTGATCAAGACGACGATGAATCGGGTGATGTGCGTAGTTCGAGTTTCAGGGGCATTCTCGAATCCCTTCGAAACGCGCAGAGGATTACGGCAAGGTGATGGTCTTCAATGTCTGATTTTAAAAATCGCTTTGGAGGGAGTCATACGAAGGGCAGGGATCGACACGAGACACGAGTGGTACGATTTTCACGAAGTCCGTCCAGTTATTTGGTTTCGCCAACGACAAAGATATTATGGCACGTTACTTTAAGATGATGGGGGAAGCCTACATCAGACTGAAAAGCGAAGCTAAACAGATTGGACTAGTCATCAACTCGTCAAAGATAAAGTACATGGTAGGAAGAGGCTCAAGAGAGGACAACGTAAGCTACCCACCACGAGTTTGTTTTGGTGGTGACGAAATCGAGGTGGTTGGAGAATTCGGGTACTTGGGCTCACTGGTGACTTCTGCAGAGGAATTTGGAGACACATCATGGCATTAAAGGAAATCGTACGTACTTTGGACTTTACAAAACGCTCCGATCGAATAGAGTTCGCTGCCGTACCAAACTGACTATCTACAAACTGATTGCTGACCAGTAGTTCTCTACGGACGAATTTTTTCGCTTGGAAATTGTCTCGATCTTTCTGTATGTATCTATGTAGTAATCCACCATCCTGGTTTGAGTCTTGTTCTGAATACGGTTCCACCCACCAGTGAAGACGGATTTGATTATCGTTCTGCCTTCAATGCACTGCTGTATTGTATTTACAGAAAATTGTCTCGGCCTTTCTGGGCATAAAATTTTCAACATGTTAACTTCATGGGATACGAATGCAACAAAAAAGTGGTAACTTGGCTTAGAAATTCCGCTGTTGATAATTGTGGAAGTGTTGTATGAACCCTAAGTTGTAAGTCGGCATTGCCGCAGGGGGTCAAGCAGCCAAGAAGAAGAAGAAGTAGAAAAAGAAGAAGCCATTTTATACTATGCTAATTTGAGAAAATGACAATCTGCTGAGTTCTACACCATTCTTAACTGAAAATGCCAATCTGCTAAATGCAATATTACGCAAATGGTACATTCCGCCAAACAACATTCGGCGAAAAGGTATAATCCGTCAAATGTCGTACAGCGAAAACTTATATACCGCGAAATGTTCAACCGCGAAAATGGATTCCGGGAAATGGTTTTCGGCGAAATGTTATACAATCGATAAAAGGTTATGGTGTCTTCGGTCTGTAGTGTAATCAGTGCACTATGGTCCAGGATACAGATTTACGCGGAAAGATGAATTTTACGCCAAAACTATATTTTTTAGAAAAAACTGTTGTTCTACAAAATTGTTCGAAATAGTAAGGCCATCATTATGGTTTTACCAAAAAATAGGGTGGCCCATCATATAAAAAAAAATACAAAGTATTTTTTTTATTTCTTGGAATATTGACATGCTATGTTCTACAAAGTTGTAGCGTAGCTTATTCCAATCAATTTTGCTAATAAAACTTTTTCTGTAGCTCTTAAGTTGGCTGATTTAGAGCAATTTTACCTAATTGGATTAAAGGTGTACCTCAAAAAAACAGTATTTTTGATCTAATTTTTTGTTTTCAGATTTCTCGAAAAAGTCGTCTTCAGGTGACTTTTTAGAGCTCGAAAAATGCAACTTTTGATGGGTAAATATACACAATGTCTTTTTTCGATCAAAAGTTATAATCGTTCTTTTGTCAAAATTGCATTTTTTTTTTCAAAAGTTGGTATCTCCGGTTAGGGCAGACAAAAAATATGTTTACGGCATCCAAAAGAGAAATTTATATTCTTTATTATGTCAAAAATTGGGGATATGTTATTTTTTATCTCAAGTTTCACCAATTATACTAAAATAATTTTTTTTTAAATAAATTGATATAACTCGACAACGAAAGAAGATACAGACGATATTATTATAGCAAAACACGCATTTTGAAAAGCCCCAAAAGTCTTCAGAAGACGTCATTCGTGAAAAATGAAAAATGAAATGAGCAGATCATAAATCTTGTTTTTTGAGGGACACCCTAATCCTGGTAAGTAAAATTACTCTAAACAAGTGAGCTTAAGAGCTACATAAAAAGTTTATATAGCAAAGTTGATTGGAAAAAGCTGCGCTACAACTTTGTAGAACATTTTCGTTAATATTCCGCAAAATAAAAAAAAATGAAAATTTCACATTTTTATAAAATGGTCCACCCTAGTTTTCGGTAACTCTATAATAAGGGCCCAAATATCCAGAACAACTTTGTAGAACAAATTTTTTTTCTCAAAAGTATGCTTCAGGCCGAAAATGCAAATCTTGCAATACGATGATAATGATAAAACTTATAAAAAGTGTTAAAGCTGTAGATTTTTTGTTTTTCATTTTTCACGAATGTCACCTTCTGAAGACTTTTGGGGCTTTCCAAAACGCGAGTTTTGCTATAAGAATATCGTCTGTATCTTTTTCCGTTGTCGAGTTATATTAATTTATTTGAAAAAACATGATTTTAGTAAAACTGGTAAAACTTGAGATAAAAAAATAATATACCCCCAATTTTTTGACATAATAAAGAATATTAATTTATCTTTCAAATGCCGTGTAAACATATTATTTTGGTCTGCCCTAACCGGAGATATCAACTTATGAAAAAAATGTAATTTTGACAGAAAAACGATTATAACTTTTGATCGGAAAAAAGATATTGTGCATATTAACCCATCCAAAGTTGACTTTGTTTTCGAGCTCTAAAAGTCACCTGAAGACGACTTTTTCGAGAAATCTGAAACAAAAAAAAATAGATCAAAAATACTGTTTTTTTGAGGTACACCCTAATCCAATCAGGTAAAATTGCTCTAAATCAGCCAACTTAAGAGCTACAGAAAAAGTTTTATTAGCAAAATTGATTGGAATAAGCTACGCTACAACTTTGTAGAACATAACATGTCAATATTCCAAGAAATAAAAAAAATATTTTCTATTTTTTTTTATATGATGGGCCACCCTATTTTTTGGTAAAACCATAATGATGGCCTTACTATTTCGAACAATTTTGTGGAACAACAGTTTTTTCTAAAAAATATAGTTTTGGCGTAAAATTCATCTTTCCGCGTAAATCTGTATCCTGGACCATAGTGCAGTGGCGGATTCAGCCGAAAGGGGGCACCGGGCCGACCGTTTGCGGGGGCCCCAAAATGTACAGAAAAGTTTGGTTTTGGTATATAAAGTTGGCATAACATGCGTGTAACTGCAATATTTCATTGGATTGTATAACATTTCACCGAAAACTATTTCGCTGAATTCATTTCCGCGGTTGAACATTTCGCTGAATAACATTTGGTGGTTTGTAACTTTTCGCGGTATGACATTTGACGGTTTGTACCTTTTCGCTAAATGACTTTTGGCGGAATGTACCATTTCGTGGAATGCACCATTTTGCGGAATAATAATAATAATAGCCTTTGTTCATTCAGCATTCCCACATTTATTACCTGCAAGGTTTCTAAGCCAAGTTACTATTGTCGGGCCGGCACCAAACCGGACCGCGCGATTGAGCACTCGCGCTGCGACGCGAGTCGCGACAATTTGAAATATTTCATTAGTAGTGCGCATCATGCACGATGGATGTACTATCATGCGCACTAATCAGAAATGAGTTGCGACGTCTTATAACTGCAGATATTTCATTTTATTGAAAACAAATTTTCGATTTTCTACTGTACACGGAATATTTTTTTTGCATTCGTTAAACACGAGATTAACACGTTGAAACTTTTATACCTAAGAAGCCAAACAATTTTTTTCGATAAATTTCCTAGACCGGGCCAGAAGTTGAACCCAGCCTCCTTCAGCATAGTCTTGCTTGGCAGCCACGCATCTTCCCGCACGGCTAAGGAAGGCCTCTCAGAATATTTAGAAGTAATTTTTTTTAAATTTCAATTACCCCTTATACCGGGCAGATACATCCATTTAAAGCAGACGTTACCCCTCCTTTCGCCTTATATCGAGCAGATGCTTTCATTTAAATAAGGCATTTTTAACTCATATCGCCTTATACCGGGCAGATGCATCAATTTAAAAAAGACGTTACCCCTCCTTTCGCCTTTGTACCGGGCAGACGCGTTCTTTTCAAGAAGGCATTACCAACTCCTTTCGCCTTATACCGGGCAGATGCATTCATTCCAAGAAGGCGTTACCCATTCCTTCGTCTTATACCGGGCAGACACGTTCTTTTAGAAAAGGAATTATCAACTCATTTCGCCTTACACCGGGCAGATGCATCAATTTAAAGAAGGCGTCAACCCTCCGTTCGCCTTATACCGGGCAGACGCGTTCTTTGAAAGAAGGCATTATCAACTCTTTTCGCCTCATACCGAGCAGATGCATCCATTTAAAGAAGGCATTATCAACTCCTTTCGCCTTATACTGGGCAGATACATCAATTTAAAGAAGACTTTACCCCTCCTTTCGCCTTATACCGGGCGGACGCTTTTATTTAAATTAGGCATTATCAAATCATTTCGCCTTTTACCGTACAGATACATCCATTTAAAGAAGATGTTATCCATCCTTTCGTCTTATACCGGGCAGAAGCGATCATTTAAAGAAGGCATTGTCAACTCCTTTCGGCTTATACCTGGCAGATGCATCCATTTAAATAAGGCGTTACCCCTCCCTTCACCTCATACCGGGCAGACGCGTTCTTTGAAAGAAGACATTAGCAACTCCTTTCGCCTTATACCGGGTAGTAGATATGGTGGGGTTTCAGGTTTTGAAACCCGCAACCCGAATCGGGTTTAAAAATTAGTACTATATCGGGTTCGGGTCGGGTACGGGTTTGTGAAATAAAAAAATCGGGTGCGGGTTTAAAAAATAAAATACTGAAAATTATTTATTCAGTTTTGTTAATTGTAAGGCTAGTTCGTTTTTTGAGCTTACATTTTTTCAATTTAAAGAGAACCAGAAAATATCTAGTTTGAATTTTTCGGGGAAAATTTTTGTGCGGGCTTAAGGTGACTCGGGGAGGCACTAAACACAGTGTTATTTTTCCTATCTTTCGTCTCTTTCTAGCATTATCACCTCGCAACTTTGAAGCGACATATTTCGGTTTTTAGTTGTTTGATGTAACTGTAAATGTATCAGCATGTAGATTGCGAGTAAGCACGCTCCGGTGATACTTTTCCAAAATCATATTTGTTGTAGAAAAAAAGTTAAGCATTCAATGATGAAAATGATGACGATTTGATGATTGTTAGTGCTTACCGTGTCACCTTAAATAATTGAATTATGTCGGTTTCGGGTTGAGTATGGGTTTACGAATGCAAAAAATTTCGGATACGGGTAGGGTTCGGGTTTGCATTAAATCCAAAACAAATAGCCCGGATTTCATGTAATTGAGCAGAAATCGTTAAATATTTGAATGATAATTATTCTAACTGAATTCCGCCAAATGGAATTCCGCGGAATGATTTTCGGTAGAAAGGTACATTCCGCGAAATGTCTTTTGGAAAAAAGGTTCATTCTGCGAAATGTGTTTCGGTTAGTTGATACATTCCGCGGAATGTCGTACAGCAAAAAAAAAAAAATCCGCGAAAAGTTTTTCGGCGAAATAGTATACAACCATTTCATTGATATTTATGATAGGAAGCAACTTTAACTGAATTTTTTGGACCGTGTAATACACCAATGGGGGTTACTTCTGCTTAAAACATGGTTGTCCTGGTTAAACATCGTTTGAAAAAGATTTTTTAGTTACTTAAATCATCTAAGTGTACAATTTATTTCACTTGTCATAAGACGAGTTTGTACAATCCCATTTAATTCCACCATTTACTGTACCTTGACAGATACGTATTTCGACCTCGACAGTAAGGTCGTCTTAGGTGTCTCGTACTTGACTCGAAGTCGTATAATTAAGTGGTGGAATTAATGGGATTGTACAAACTCGTCTTATGACAAGTAAAGACATTCCACTAAAAAGCTCAAAATAATTTTTTTAACAAATTAATTTCAGTCACAGCGATTACTTTTCCGGCTTACTTCATTTCAATTCCCAGTATAAGCAATTTTCACTTAATCTCTCAACTTCTTAATCTCTCATTTTCTTTCGGAACGGTAAAAAATTCAACGTAAACAAAAATATGAACGTGCCAGATAATTATTTTTGGATTTTTAGTTTGATCAAAAAAATATTTGTTTGGGATAGTAGCGAACGCTTTTCTATATAACTGGTACCAAATGGTTTTCGTGAATAGTTCCTACTTTTAAGAAAACCCGTGCTGCTGTTCGTGTATATATGGTTGCCCATGAATGGCGTATAGGAAACCAGCTAGTGCATGTGATTCATTACTAAGTCTATTATGTGCTATTATCTTAGGTTGTTTACTCATTCATACTCCCACGCAGCGTGAACAGGCGAATTTTATCCATATTTCCCCAAAAAATGTATAATCAGTCTCACAAACAAACGGTTTGAATGTGATCGGCTTTAGAATTCCCACATTCGATAGTTTTGATGATCTCATTAAAAGTACTATACAGTACAAAGTAATAAACTCACTATATGGTGCGTCAAGTGATTGAGTTTAGGTCTCGATCTAGGCTCTAACCTCCACTCCTTTCACTTTTAATCTATATTTCTCGTTCTGTGTGATCATATATTCCTCGTCGTCGTCCCCCGTTGTCATACACACATCGGTGCGGTGTCGCAGTTAATCCTGGTCGCGGTTTTGAACCCGCACCGACGACTTATCGATACAGGTTTCAATGCGTGCGCCATACGTCCGAAACAACCATTTTCCACCCAGGCCCAGGTCTCAGCGGCTGCCGTCGCTCCCAAACCAATCAACTCGCTGACTGCTTGTTGCTTGGTTCTAATCGTAAAAATATTACTTTTCAGATTAACTTGAACGACAGATTTGTTTCTTGCGAAAATAATGTTTGGTACGAAAAAGGTGTTATCGCGCAAATTTTAATGGGCCACATTAGCCTGAGTCGTGTATGTCTGGTGGTAAAATCCTTTCGTGGCAGCCAGCTTTGGATGAAAATTCCACAGCAGTGACTTGGACATGACAACACATTTATCTGCAGGTACATTCTAGTGCGTGTTTTGGTTGAATATCTCCCAGCAGCAGCTCCCGATTGCATAACGGCATGTCACGCAGATTTTGAAGTCATACTCATATGCGATTAAGACATGAGTTCTAAGCAGCGAAATCGGAGTGATCCGCCCAGCACCTTCACTTCCTGCGCTCTGTGAAGAATGCCCCCCGGGGGCTTGAAACGTCTCATGCCGAGCTACTCGGTCGACGACATGATTGCCACACCATGTCAAGCTGAGCAGTACCTTCTTTCTCCATGTGCCTAGTTAAATGAGCCATTATCGAAATCAGCTTCAGGCTAAAAAGGGGGTACCGAAGTCAGTAAACGAGATATCGACTGGAAAATTTTGACAAGAAACTCTCTCGGCATTAGCCCAGTATCTCTGCTAGATCAGATTATATATGGCTAGTGTTCGTACCCGTAGGTGCTTGCTACTGGTTTACCATGCTTGACACGATATACCTACATCAGATAGATAGATACGTGCTAGTCGCTCAATAAAAACTATATCATTACTGATTATGACACGTTAATTTATGTCTTTGGATAGTTTCAAAATTATTTGGCGTTAGGCGTTTTTCGCTTTTACACATGCTTTTAATCAAAGTGTTACACGCACTTTCCACCGTAGTTTGCTGGTTGCTTGAAATACATTAAAAAGGCTCATAAACCAGAAAAAATAGCTTATTTCTAACAGATTAAAATCTTTTCATTTATTTGTTGCCTAAATTTGTAAAATGGTTATGACTTCTGGTCTCGATAGTTATATGAATTATAAAATTTAACGCAATAATAAGGAAGGTGTGTGATATACCAATCGACTCAGCTCGACGACTTGAGATGATGTCTGTCTGTATGTGTGTGTGTGTATATGTATGTGCGTAAAAAAAAAACTTACTAATCTTTTTGGCACTTGTCTTCAACCGATTTGCTTGCAACAAGTTGCATTTGACGGAGAACCTTGTCCCATTGTTTCATATTGAAAATGAGCCACACCGAAATACGGTATCAGAAGTTACGGCCAAAACACGATTTTTATACACTTTATCACACTTTATCACTCTTTTTAGTAAATCTCAATAGATAAATCAGGATTTTTATATAACTTTTTGTGTAACATGTTGGATATCGATCATGAATTGCGTAATAACAGTAATAACAGAATACTCTAATCTACTTGAAAAAAGATTTACAAAAATGCTTCTACTAGCATTCAAATAGGTAGTATCGTCAAAATTTGTTTTTTTTTTGCGTTTTAAAACACATCGCCAGGCATTGAAATCATAATGAAAGTTTGGCGGTGGTTCAATTCTTGATTATGTTGAATACTTCCTCCAAAATAAGCGAAAATATGTTACGTTCACACTCAGTATAAAAAAAAAAATCGTAGACCAACGTTTAAAAAGTGTGGAAAGATACAGGTACTTGTGAATGGTTCTAAAACCAGCTGTAAAAGTTTATCGATGGCTATTTTTCCTATTACTTTCAATCAAGACAGTGATTAGATATCGATTGAGAAAAATGTTTCGTAACGAACGAAACAAATTGAATCACGATTCCAACGAAGGGAACCGCTGCCTCTGGGTGTAATAAAATTTTCGTCCGTTCGCTACGCAATGTGGAACCAATCATTTTCATCGCTTACTATCCTCGGTAAGTTCTATCACCCTGCCTGTCCGCACTGGATATCGGTGATTGCATGCAGCTGCAACATCCAACTGCTACTAGAACTGTCGGAGCTGGACTAGCATGAAACGCAGTTTAATTAAAACAAGCTACGCATTGCACATGTAGCCAGACGACATCTCATGTCGTGGAATTGAGGGCTGCTGCTTAAACCTAAGTGGACAACATTTGTACGTGCGTGCGTCTGATCGAGATGTGGAAAAACTTCGTGCGCGAAAATTAGTATATTCAATTTATTTGAAATTGCCTTCTCCATGTTAACAGTCACCGGGCAGAAAAACAACACCCTAGAATTCAAATCAACCAAGTTGCCGTGGGTTGTACCTTCGTTCATATCTTTAAGTCTTTGATCTGGCAACTTCAACATGAGACTGTTATTTTTGTCACGGTTCGGCTGGAAACGAAGTGTCCCTTAGAGCGCAGGAATTCCGTTTATCGTCCCATTCCAATCGGAAATGACTGTTTATCGCGTCGTTTAAGATTGAACCTTCCGTTCTCCATCAATTCATTATATCTTAATTACATTTACACTTTGGTAGCTGTAATTGAAATCCATTTTGCCACCTCATAAATATCAATGTAATCGTAATCAAATGGATATAGAGATTTAGATATTTTACGAGTAAGGTAATTATAACTTCTGGATTTTAAATAGAAAAGCCCTAATTAATTCGCTAAGTGATAAATGTATACTGAAAGATTATAATATATGAAACATTAATAATCAAGCTTATAGGATATTTAGACTACGAACTATATTGCTTGATACAGAGTAACACTGATGGCAATGCTTTCCCACAGTTGTTAATTGAGGGCTTTGAATATCACCCAATACGAATTCGATTATCCAGTGAAGTCGCGAAAATTTGTCTACAGCAGGTATCCCCTCGTATTGAGAATCTGATAGGTTGGATTTCCGAAACTCAGACTCAATAATGCCGTGCGGTTAGTTTTTAGGATGTCTCAGAATGATTCATTAACATATGGTAATGAAGCTTTTTAGCTTTCTCGTAAAACAAAGTTGTACCGAAAGGCTATATTTTTTCGTACAGGTTACCTACCAGGATATCTGGTTGGTTACAGCGTCGATACACCTATGGCTGATGTATTGTAGCGCTATTGTAGAACCAATGTGGTGTTGGCTGATGTCTCCAGGTCCGATTCAACCGCATGCAGCCAGCCGGCCTTCAGTGGGATGGAATTAAAAAACCCAGATTAATCCACCTAGCGGTGATGGTGCCTTTCTCGTGAGTTATAAGAATAATATTGGCCATAAATTTTTAATAGGAAACAATGGGACAGGATTCCGCGTCGAATGCAATATGTTGCGAGCAAATCGATTAAGGATAAGTGCCTAAAAAATGAGTGAGAAATTTTCACCGTTTTTGGTATAAAAAAATGTATTTTGACCATAACTGCTCAGCCCGATCCGGCCAATTTTCAATAGGAAACAAAGGGACAGCCCTGTGCGTCGAATGAAACTTGTTGCGAGCAAATCGGTAGAGGAAAAGTGCCTGAAAAATGAGTGACATTTTTGCATGGTTTTGCGCACACACACACATACATACATACACACATACACACCACACATACACACACACACACACAGACATCGGGCTGCGAAATGGTGAGTTGACATCTGAGAAGGAGCGACCTACACAGCTCTGGTCTTCACAAGTTCCAATCTCACGCTTCCACGGGTGCTAAGGGTTTTGTACTTAGCTGGTAGTGCAGCCTGGGCACTGTTGTCCTTCTGACATCAGCTAGAGTGAGTGGGTGCGACCAAGGGGACCATCGTCCCTAAACCCTAGTCCCAAGGAGTTAAGCCAGGCGAGGCCATAGGCAATAGTCGGCAGCTCAGTGCGCAGCGCCAGCGTGGGTCACTCAACCTTCATCTCGGCTAAAAAACGTCGGTAGAGGTTATTGACGGCCCATGGCTTGTGGAGGCGATGAACCGCAAACGCGATGGACTTTCGGCCTTCGAGGTGGCGACGGAACAGCTGGACGCCATCATCGACTTTGCGTTATCGAAACATAATATCAGTAAGGACCTCAAGAGGAGCTTGCTGAAACTTCGAAAGTCGATGCTGGACGCCAAGCTGGAGAGGGCGGTCACGGTCTAAACCCGTGAAATCCGTGGAGTCGAGGTCTACCCAGACTGAGGCCCAAGGATTCGCGGACTCGGGCAAGGTCGAATCGACCAAGGGTGTGCCAGCGAAGACGGTGGTGCCAAAGTCTACCCAGACTGAGGCTCAAGTATTCGCGGGCACGTCGGGGGTTACTGCTCCAACGAAGCAGACACAAAAACGGGGGAGACAGTCTCCAGGGGATGAGCTCCCTGGGGGCCGCTCCAAAACGCGGAGGGTTACTACCCCGAACAAGGGTAGTGGGGCTGGGATGCTGAACCCCGGCCAGGTACCTCCAAAACCGGGGGAGGAAAGACCTGGAAAGGTACGTCCACCCAGGAAAGACGGTGGTATGGGGTTACGGCAGGCTGAGAGCTCTCAGCCGCCCCAGACCAGGGAAATAGAGGGGGATGACGCCTCCTGGACCCTGGTCAAGAACAAGAGGAAACCTAAGACGTCAAGGGCCGAAACGAAGGCCCAGGCGAATGAGGGTAGAAAGAAGTCTAGGGTAGGCGCCAATCGCTCCAGGGGCGATGCCTTAGTCATCACGGGCGAGGAGGCCAAGTACTCGGACGTCTTGAAGGCAATGAGGAGTGACGTCAAGCTCGGTGAACTCGGCGCCGACGTACGTCGAATAAGACGTACCCGGATGGGCGAGATGATCCTCGAGCTGAAGCGGGGCGTCTCGCAAAAGGGCGCCACCTACAAGAAGTTGGCGGAGGAAGTCCTAGGCGAGACGGTCAAGGTGAGGGCACTCACGACGGAGGTGAATCTGCTGTACAGAATCCACACAGAATCTATTTTTAGATTTCCATTACTCATTGTTTTTCATTGCCAGTCCATTTCATCGTGAGCCCATTGTGTCTGTTTGTCCATGTCGTGTATCCAATGATCGTTGCGTTATTCGGTTGTCATTTTATCCAGGTAACGTTGGAGGAATGCCTCCGAGAAGAACAAATCGTCAGTCGTCATCAGGCAGCCGTGACGGTAAGGCGCGTACCTTAAAAGGCCACCGTATCGGCTGCGAATCTGGCGACTAACGGGGCTTGGTGGAGGGGCTGGGAATCGAACCCATGAACATCCGCTTGTAAGGCGAACATGTACCCATCGATTGTACCCCGTTTGGCACAAAGTCATTTGGCATAATGCCGTTTGGCATAATGGTCGTTTGGCATAATTGTTATGTGAGCTGTGTAATGGATAAGTGTATAGTGGATTTGTTGAGCCATTCAGTTACGTGGCTTCCTTCATATGGGCAATAATTGGAAACGGAGTTATACGGCGTAACGAATTGAGAATAAAGAAGCTTCCTGCTAAAACGGGACCATTTGAAATGTTGACGCACCTACCAGCAAGATAGATCAGCATTAAATTAAATTGACATTGGATTTTTATCTCCCTTATTATCTCCCCTCGCATTCAACCGAGCGAACCAAATGCTTGAATTGAAAGAAGGAGTCATATCCTCTCTGGCGTCTGCTGGGCAAATAAAAAAGGAATCATCATTTCCTTTTTCTTAAGCCGAGCGAATACCTGAATTGAAGGAACAAATCATATTGTCTCTTGTCGTCTGCCGGGCAAATTCAAAGAAGGAACCTTTTCGACTCTATGATACTACCCATATATCCATTACCATAATGCCACTAACCCAAACGCCATTACCCCGAATGAGCCAGTACCCCAAGTAGTCCTGATTTCAAATTTATATTTTATTTCAGTGAAAAAAATTTAATCAATAGAAATTTATTTATATTTGATGTGAATGATTACTACTTGTTTTACGACTTATTCAATAGCAGGGCGACTCCAGCTGAGTAAATAACACAATTTTTACAAGAACTTTTATCGTTGAATGCCTGACAAATGCATTATTTGAAAAAATAAGCATTTACTTTTTAGACCTATGAACGACAACGTATGCTTTTAAAGAGATGGATATATGTCATCTGGAAATAACTTCATTTGCTTTTTATTGCCTTTTTTGGGTAAAATTGTTTTTGCTCTTGAGCACTTCCAATTTTGCTATTTGACTCTCCATATTTTGTACTTTGTTTTAGTCAACGACGATCTTGCAGCTGACCCAGCGATAAAAAGATTTTAAGTGAAATAGGCAGATAATAAAAAGTCTATTTGATAGAATCTGAACTTTAATTCGAAAAAAATAATTTAAAACATCTCTCTTATAATGTTAAATTGACAATCATTATAAATAATTGAACACATTATGCATAAGTTTCGAAATTGATGATTACACAACTATTATGCCAAATGACCATTATGCCAAACGGCCATTATACCAAACGGCCGTTATGCCATACGACATTATGCCAAATGACCTTTATGCCAAACGGCGTTATACTAAGCGGCGTTATGCCAAACGACTTTATGCCAAATGACCTATCATCGTAGCCAACTACGCTCCGGGACCCCCCCCACCCTGACTGCTCCCTGACTGCCAATTGTGTTAAAGACAATATATTAAAGACAAAAAGTAATATCCGAATCATTAACACATCCCCAAGTGCCTACAAAAAAGCAGTATTTTTTGGGTTTAAATTAAAGATGATTCAAAACAACGGATATAAAGTTAACCATAGAAATTTGTTTCAATCAAATTTACAACCAGTGACCACAAAATCACGCGCGGCTACAAAGCAAGACCAAGACTTAGAGGGTGGCTGGGTTCGATTCCCGGTGCATAAAAGTATCATCGTGTTAGCCTCATGATATACGAATGCAAAAATGGTAACTTGGCTTAGAAACCTCGCAATTAATAACTGTGGAAGTGCTTAATGAACACTAAGCTGCGAGGCGGCTCTGTCCCAGTGTGGGGATGTAATGCCAATAAGAAGAAGAAGAAGAAGAAGAAGAAGAAGACCACAAAATCATCATTTAAAACGACAATTATGAAGTTGGTATGAACTTGTCGTGCATAAGAGGCAATACCAAAAAAAAAAAAAAAATATGCGAAACACTTCAGGCATAACATGCTCAGGTATTTTAATACCAAACGAATAATAATTTGTTATGCGGCTGGTATTGTAAAAACAGAGTATGTTATGCCTGAAGTACTTTGCATATTAATTTTTGGTACTATTCCTTTGGTATTTTACATCTTATGCAAGGCAAGTTCATAACAGAGTGATATTGCAATTTTAGGGTGGAATACCTGCGCCTTCCACCTAATGTTTCAAATTGTTGAATGGTTCCACAGCAGCCATGATGCGACCCATTTATTTATTTTCAGACTAACGCCTGTGCAGGCATAAAAGTTTACTCCATCCAGCTCTGTTCATGGCTGCAAGTCGCCAACCACGCAGTCTGCGGAGGGTCCGCAAATCGTCCTCCACTTGATCGATTCACCTTGCTCGCTGTGCACCTCACCTTTTAGTTCCCGTAGGATTGTTGTCAAGAACCATTTTCACCGGATTACTGTCCCACATTCTGGCTACGTGCCCGGCCCACCGCAGTATTCCGATTTTCGCGGTGTGAACGATGGATGGTTCTCCCAACAGCTGATGCAACTCGTGGTTCATTCGCCTCCTCCACGTACCGTCCGCCATCTGCACCCCACCATAGATGGTACGCAACGCTTTTCTTTCAAAAACTCCCAGTGCACGTCCCCGCGAGCATCGTCCAGTTCTCGTGTCCGTACTAGTACCGGTCTAATAAGCGTTTTCTAGATAGTTTGTTTGGTACGGCAGCGAACTCTAAAGTACGTACGATTTCCTGGCGTGATGCGTCTCCGAATATCTCTGCTGGTATCGTTATCGGAGGTCACCAGTGAGCCCAAGTACACGAATTCTTCAACCACCTCGATTTCGTCATTACCTATTGAAACTCATGGTGGGTGGGTTACATTGTCATATCTTGATGTGACTCAGGCGCCTAATTAATTCTTCTCTTTGTCACTTGGTCAGCGCGAAATGCCAGTTTTTTTTCGCGTAACCCTCTATTGGTGATCCGCCGAAAAGACAAAACTTATTGGACCAGAGATAACGTTTTACGCTCAGCTTGTTGCACCAGTCCGACCGCATATTGCCAAAATAAATGCCTGTACATATTTATAATAAATAATTTTAACTCTTTTTTTCTGTTCGGGTGTACCACTGCGACCAGTTATTAGATGTATTGTAGCATTACCCGTTTAATTTTAACTCTTAAATTTGTTAGTATAGTTTATACGCTCTTAGTATAGTTTATAAGCTATAAGTGAATTGTAAATGAATTGGATTTTTTTCTTTCTGAAAGTGTACCAAAACTGTACAAAAAAAGGTGAGCAGGTTTTATGCCTTTGGAAATTGGAAAAAAGTGTCCTTTGGTATTCAGATTACTCGGGATAGATTTTCATAGTGCGTGCCGCACTGTAATTTTACTTTGATCAAGTCGTACGGAGTGACTTCAACAACAATATCTGTTAATAGATATATTTATAAGCTTTCTTTCAAGTACCAACTTGTATGTTCAAAGCTCATTTTTATTGTGTGAGAAACAAATTAAGGGAAAAAAACGCCCAAAATGCTGAGCTTAGAGGAACGATATTTTCCAGAGCATTCCACCTGGCATAGGAAGTTGCATGCCAATCTCGCGATCCATAACGTGCTCCCGTCTTAGCCTTATTAAGTGCGTACAAACGAGCTTCACCGGGCGCATTTTTGCCAACTGTCTAATGAAGTTGTAGAGCTGGTGTTTAAAATGCAGTAAAACATAGCGTCGTCGGTCGCGGTCGTGCGAACCAATATCGTTATTGGTTCCACCATCTCTGTGTGCTGCTGTGGTTCTTGGCCCCCGTAAAAAGGCTTAATTTACATAATTTACCTTTTATGACATTTTCACCTCCATTGGCAGTCTGTTGAATGATGCAAGTTCCAATTAATTTATTTAAATCAATTGATACAACGAGGATTGTGCGTCTGTGCGTGACACTTGATCAATGCAGGACCGCGTACCGCCCTAATGAGACATTTAGCTTCTCAGTTTAGAATGATTCTAAAAGATGTGAAGGTTTTATAAATAGAGGTCATTGGCATGTACGGGAAATTAGTGAAAATCTTACTGACCCGTTGAACTTCCTCTTACCAAAAATCGATTATTTTGCAGAAATAATTCTTAGCATTTTTGAAATTAATAACAGGAACAGCCAGAATGTGTGATGAATCAATGATATTGAAACAAAATAAAATGTGTAGTGAATCGGAAATATTAAAGTTCGATCTTGAGAACCAGTTTATACATTCACATTTTTTGCTTCTTCTACGGATGTGGATGTGGATGTGGCATTTTTCAAAAAATCAATTGAACTTTTCAAATCAATCAATTTTTAGAACAAATCTGTGACGAAAGTGTGTACACCCAGTTCTTTTTTTTACACGGGTGGGTTTTAGTCGATTATGATCTTTAACGTTAATGAAACTATGAGTTAACCACATGGAAAAAATCATAAGCAAATCAAAGAAAATTCAGGTGTTATTTAAAAAGCTGTGAAAAATCAGGTTAACCGAGAAATTGAAGAATACCAACCGTGTAAAAAAATATTGGCTGTATTCCGATATATTTTGGTGGGAAATTATCCAAAGTACCCCTTGGGGTACATAGGACCAAGCTTTGATCTGGGCCCAGATCTGATTCCTATCAAACTTCCTTCATGTCACTGTTAAGGCTTCGTCACTGTGAGCTGGATTCCAGTTTTGCGCTTGCTTGCAGATTTCGTGTCAGATTTTTCTTAAGGTGTGGCTTCCCCACTTCCATTTACGCTCTCGATGTCGATGCTTATCATTCGTAGATATAATATATAAAGATATCGGTTGATGAATACTGAGCTGAACAGAATAGATACGTTTGCGTACGTTTTGACATTTTTTTAATGAGATGTGGGTTCGATTCCCGCCCCGGTAAGGAGAAAACTTTTCGTAAAGCGAAAAAGTTCTCCACTGATCCACTGGGTGTTGTGTAAATGGCCTTGTCCGTTGTCTCATGCTAGATGTTAAGTGTTCAGTCTGTGCGACCTCTGGTCGAAGACGGTGATTCTGTCTTTCTAATTTACAAAGAAAAAAAAAAGAATTCCGTAGAATGTAAGCGTTTTTCTCCAAAACTATTTCATTTATCTGATAAATGAAAGCTAATTCTGTGGGATACATACCGTGGTTTTCTCAGGAAACGCTTGCTTTAGCAGGAATTAGCCTTCCAGTGTTCATTTACAAAATAAGCTGTAAAAAGTGAGAAGCATGAAGTGAGTAGTGAGACATCTCACTACTCACTTCGCGCTCCTCATTTTTTTACAGTGACAAGTGAGAAATGAGGAATGAGAATAGAAATGTCTCTTTTCTTACTCCTAATTTCTCACTTTTCAAACGGCCAAGTCGGCCAAATGTCATATTCTGCCAAATGACCCTTTCGGCCTAATGACCCTCTTTGCCAAATGACCATTTCGGTCAAATTACCCAATCGGCCAAAGGCCCTTTCAGCCAAACAACCCTTTCGGCCTAAAGGTCTATTCGGACAAATGGTATATTCGGCCAAACAACTTTCGGCCTAGTGGCGGAAATGAGGAATGAGAATAGAAACGTCTCTATTCTTACTCCTTATTTCTCACTCTTCAAATGACCAATTCGGCCAATTGTCCCATTCGGTCAAATGACCCTTTCGGCCTAATGACCCTTTCGGCCTAATGACCCTTTCGGCCAAATTACCCAATCGGCCAAAGACCCTTTCGGCCAAACGACCATTTCGGCCCAAAGGTCTGTTCGGACAAATGGTATATTCGGCCAAACAACTTTCGGTCTAGTGGCGTTGGGCCAAATGGCTTTCAGCCGAATGGGTTTCGGCCAAACGACCCTTCCCGGAAATCCCTGGAGTAAGCCTTTCGGTCTACACGTGCAACAGCTTATGTTCTTGGTCATCCAAGATAAGTATTCCTGTAGCAATGCCTATCGATCCACTTTTTACAGCGAGAAATGATAAATGAGGAGTGAGAAGTGAGACGTTTCACTTCTCACTCCTCATTTATCATTTCTCGCTGTAAAAAGTGAGAAGCGCAAAGTGAGTAGTGAGACGTCTCACTACGCCCTTCGCGCTCCTCTTTTTTACACTTCTCACTGTGAAAAGTGAGTAGTGTGAAGTAAGTAGTGAGACGTCTCACGTCTCTTCACTTTTTACAGTGAGACGTCTCACTTTGCAAACCACCTATTCGGCCAAATGACTAATTCAGCCAAATGTCCTATTCGGCCAAACGACCCTTTCGACCAAATGACCCTTTCGGCCAAATGAACCTTTCGGCCCAATGACCCTTTCGACCAAACGATTCTTTCGGCCAAAAGACCCTTTCGTCCAAACGACCCTTTTGGCCAAATGACCCTTTCGGCTTTAACTGCCCATGATTTTATAGTTGACGTAACAACCATTGCACTTTCGCATATATTTCGAATGATTTAAGGTCCAATATCGCAAATTTAAAACATTTCAACCCGTAAACACTCAAATGAGATTCAAAACATGCATCGTATCGATGTTGCAGCGGTTGAATTACTCTAGTAAAGGCGTAATAAGTCAAGTTCGCTGAAATTTGGAATGGTTGATACGTCAACTATGAAATCATGGGCAGTTAAGACCCTTTCGGCCAAATAACCCTTTCGGTCAAACGACCCTTTCGGCCAAATGACTTGCGGCCAGATGGGTTTCGGCCTAATGGTTTGTTCGGCCTAGAGGCATTCGGCCAAATGACTTTGGGCCAAACGGCCAGTGATTTCTTGGATGACAATAACTTATGCTGTGAAGTGTGAACAAATTCTGTTCTTGTGTATTACATAGAGCATCTACCATATTTGAGACCTGCGGCAACCAATCAATCGCCAACGATTGAAGCGATATGCGATATGTGGGAGTAAGAAAAAGATAGCATGAGACATACTGCCGGAAAAAATGTTTTTGTTCGACTAAGAAGCAGAACTGTGCCACATTCTCATTTCACTGGCGATGTTTGGTACGATAGCATTCTTTTTTTTTGTTGTTGTCTGATAATTTATCCTACCAATTATAGAACAAGAGTTCGACATTTTACACTTATTTGTATATCGCCAGATGATTAGTTCATCAATTTAGTTTACGATACGAGTATTAAGTGATTTAGAGTTTGATATGACGGGAATTAGCGCCATGGACAAATTAACGCATGTCCCGAATGCAGGAAATAAAAAGAGCTTTTCAAAGACATTTTATGTTCATTTAGACATTTAGTGCCGAATATTATTTGATAACCATAGCATAAAGTGTGGCGCAATATTTTATATCATAAAAAAGATTCTGACTGTATGACATGCTGTTTTCTTTATGCGGGAAGTTATGACGAAACTGGTGCATTGAATTACAGAAATTGGTGCCTAGACCTATTACGTAAAAAGCAATACCACCAAGTAGCTAACCAAAGATTTTTTTTTATTCTAGCAACACCGATTTCCATACACAGGCAGCTTGCAGAATCAAACCGCATTCCATAAATCGGCTTTTTAGCATGTTCGTAAAAATTAGTCTATTTTTTCTGTGTCAACCATGTTCTCTCTTTCTCCACCCTAACTCACAAATCATGTTAAAAGACTGATTGCCGCCGCTCGGTGCTGCACCTAATCTTCAATCATGGGCTTGCAATGCAATAATGGTGGCAAGATCACCGAGATCAGCAGCTGCACTGCAGCTTTGGCGGCAGCGATTGGTCTTGATTTGCGCGGTGCGTACTTTGTACTGCCAAAGCAAAAGGCCCAACCACGCACATGTGCGTGCAGTGCATACGAAACGATCGCACATGATAGAATTTTTAATTTGCAGTTCTAAGCGTTTATTAAATTACATAATTTATTGAAAATTATGCAGATCACTATGCAGTAGCAAGGAAAACTACGCGCCGGTCGGATACAATTGGCGGACAAGAAAAGATAGAGTGTGAGATAACTCAATGCGTGCGATTAATCTTCGAAACGAGCAATAAATTCGATTTTATCGATACTTGTAGCATATAATGGACTTATTTCATGTTACAGATTAAAAGGATAATTTGTTGGTTACTTACAAAATTAATGAGCTACACGCCCTTTTGGTCTCGTTGAGATCCCAGCATTTTTGGTTTTTGTATCAATTTTCTTGATGTGAGTTACACCGAGTCTCAGCAAACATATTTTTTGTTGAGATCCCTGGTGGATTATGGGATTCCCAGATGCTATTTGGTGTAGTTAACATAATTTTGATACTCTATCAGCTAGTTCGTATTGTATGCTTTAAATTATGAGAATGAGATAGTTTAACACAATGAAATACAGGGTGTTCAATAAATTCGAATACACTTTCAAAAATGTTTAAAAATTGTAATTAAATTATTTCTTTTCCGGTTACATTTCATTGAAAGTATTATTTATTAGGAACGTTTATAACATTTATTCTGGATAGACCTGTATTTTGTACTTCTTCACGAGCTTCAAACGTTTTTGAAATCCATCGCAAGTGGCACTCACGGTCTGCATTGGCATTTCTTTCCATATTTTGAGAATTACGTCTTGTACTGGTCCAAGTTACTGACCTTGTATTCGTACAGCTTTAACATAATAAAGGACCAAACAAGAAGTTAAGAGGGTTCAAATCCGGGAAGCTGGGAGGTCACAAAGTTTTGTCCAAAAAGTCGATGAAATTGTCCCCATATAAAGCTTAAATCGCATTTTCCGTGTATAAAGGATTATCGTCCTATTGAAACACGTAGGGTTGATCTCCGTCTTATCACCGGGCCACTGGGGGTATCAATCTTCCCAAAATCTCAGTTTTGTAGTACACCGCAATGATTTTGACCTTCAAAAAATGCTGTTTACAATGCCCCAATCCATTTTCCCCGCGCGTAATAAACAAACAACAAGTGACAGAATGTCAACACCACGCACATCCGTTAGCGTATATATACCGCTAACGCTGACACCAATACTTATACATAATATGTACATTGAGCTTACAAACACAAT
Source organism: Armigeres subalbatus (assembly GCF_024139115.2). Classification (NCBI taxonomy): domain Eukaryota; kingdom Metazoa; phylum Arthropoda; class Insecta; order Diptera; family Culicidae; genus Armigeres; species Armigeres subalbatus. The sequence continues at coordinate 177,787,074 of NC_085140.1, read as the reverse complement.
GATCAAACATTTGTATTCGAACTTATTGAACACCCTGTAATAGAAACTACTTTGTTTAGTAATGATTCAATGAAAACTATGTCTGAAATGCCATGGCGATGTATTTTTTTATTTTTTTTTCTTAGCTATCTTATCCTTTGTCTATTAAAAGAGCGTATACGGGTTGAATGGTTGATTTATATTATAACTAATTTTATTCGAATTTTCTAAAAAAAAATCAAAGTGGTGTAAAACGGACATGTTTTTGTGTGGGTAATTTGAACAATGTGGAAGGTGATTGCGCGGCCGGTAATAAAGTTAATTAGTTCTGTGCGTGTTGGCTCTTGTTTTGGACGGCAGAACGATCGCGCGATTTATCGAAATATTGTGTTCTGCATTGCGCGGCCGGCAGGCTTCGGAATTCTCACTCATATGAATAAAAAACCTGCGATATATCCATTAAGCGGAGTGTGTTTTTTCATGGTCCCCTGTGAGGAAGTATTCTCACACAACATTTTTATCCGGATAGAATGGCGGTTGATAAATTCGTGAGCGACGGCTCGCCGGATTATTTAATTTTAATCCACACATTTTCCTTCTCGTCGCCTCACAAGATAAATTTTACAAGCATATTTACAAAAATTTAGGACCGCAACGGGATTCGAACCCAAAACAATTTTAAAATATTTAGAGCGCCCACTATAACCACGCCACCACATGATTTGATTGAAAGCAAAGAGAAAAACTGCTGTATTGAACCTTCTGCTTATCGTGGCGCATCGTCAGATTCAATCAGCTTGGAGAGGCAAAGTAAGCAGCATTTGATTTTCGCGAAACATGGGAAGAAGGATAACAATTTTTCGCACCATCGCTTGTGGCGGAGTTTATCGCTCTGTAATTTATCCGGATAAAATGCATGGTGGAGTGATCAGTTGTCGCGTGAGTGAGTGAGAAATCCGAACCCTGGCGGCCGGTAATAAAGTTAATTAGTTCTGTGCGTGTTGGCTCTTGTTTTGGACGGCAGAACGATCGCGCGATTTGCCGAAATTTTGTGTTTTGTTTTGTTTTTTTCTTAGGACGGTTCGTAAGTTAATTGATGAATATATTTTATTATTTTTACAGCATATACTGTTATTGGCAAACGCTCTATATTGTCGAATAGAGCTCCCTATTATTCACCTTTCCCACTAACACAAATTTTCCTTCCCGAGACATCTATGAAGGTAGTATGGGTTCCCTGCATCTTCACTAGTAGGTGTTGAACTAACATTCCTTCCCTTCCTTCCGTGATTGTAAGGACGTGGCCAGGTATACAACTGCTACTGTATAGGAAAAGGTACTAATCCCAAGTACCAATTTGCGACAATATACAGTAGATTGCTCAATTGAGCATTGTATAGCCACCCACGATTTGTACAATCACATATGCTATGCTATGCTACCCAAGCAGCACACATGATCCACATAGGTTACTGCAACTCATATGTGATCAGATTAAGTCGCAATAAAGTTACTGCAACTAGTTTTGTCCGACTTGTGCTGCTCGGGTATGCTATAATTTGAACAATGTGGAAGGTATACAATTTTTCCACTAACATTTTATTTCTATAAGTTTGTATCCTTTGCTGTCAAAAACACCACGCATTCATTTGGGTACCAAACAACCCCAACCTAGAGAGGATGCCATCCAACCGCTTGAGAACAATAATTAAACACTGTAGATGTAGAATAGAAGATTGGGGCTGAACTATCCAAGATGAGCTCTAAAAAACTGGACATTTGTCTGCCCAGACTGATAGTCAGAATCTGGGAAATAGAGCAGTTGGCATGGTGGGCGGAACCGAGCGCAACAGAGCCCGCTTGGAATGCAGTGGTACTGTAGATGCGTATACGTTCGAGGTGGTCGATGAATTCGTCTGCCTTGGACTAACGTTAGTCGTGAAATACGAAGGTGCATAATCTGAGGAAGTCGGGCCTACTACGGGCTCCTGAAGAATCTGTCAAACAAGATTCACACCCGCACCAAAAGTATCATGTACAGAACGCTCATAAAACCGGTGGTCCTTTACGGACATGAGACTTGGACCATGCTCGAGGAGGACTTGCAAGCACTCGGAGTATTCGATAGAAGGGTGCTTAGGACCATATTTGGCGGTGTGCTAGAAGACGGTGTGTAGCGCCGAAGAATGAATCACGAGCTCGCCCAGCTCTACGGCGAACCGTGTATTCAATACAGTACAATAAAACGGATCTGAAATGCCGTATTTTAATAAAAAGATGATTTTCTCGGTGGCATTGATAATATAAATTGAGGTGTGTGGTGTGCTGCCATCGTTGACAGTTTTGACCTCTAAAAATGTTGCAAAATCTCTCATGCGCTTATTCAATTATATGTTCCTAAGAAAATTCATGCTTTGGTCCGATTCGCGAATTGATATCAAATTATACTTACAGCTCGAAAATTAAAAAAATCATAAGAATCATAATAAGGACATAAGAATGGGTTGTGCTACACAGCAAGACCAATATATTAAAATTTATCCAATATCTATCAATAGTCATCTTGCTCTGCGAGCAAGGATAATTGAAAATTATGGAACTGTCATTATTGAGATAAATTTGGTTTTAATTTGCGAATCGGACCGAAGCTTCAAAGAAATTAATAATAAATTAGGATGAAATTGGTCCTGTAGGAGGAATGAGCTCGGTGGTCTAGTGGCTACCACTTCTGCCATATAAGGAGGAGGTCGTAGGTTCAATTCCAGGCTCGTCCTATTCCTACTTTGTATATCTGTCTTAGTTCTTTGTATGTGTTTCACGTTCTACCAACCTATGCCGAATGAAGTATCTGGACTGGACTCGATCCTGGGCCAATCGCTTCCAGTCGCCCTGAACCTTCCACACTAACACTACCTAAATTTCCTGTGGCACTTATGAGAGTTCTCTGCATCTTTCTTAAGTAGGTGTCCAACTAACCATCCTTCCCCTTCCTCAGCATTCGCAAGGACGTTGTCAGGACAGATCTCGACTATTAGAGAGTGATTAGTCCCAAATCAATATCTGTGGTTACGAATGAAATAATGCTACTCTCATACAATAGTCAAGGCTTGTACCGGCAAAACATACTTTTGCATATAAACAATAAAGACGGATCCATAAAAAAAATGAAAAACGATCCATAAATAACATCTCAATGTACCATAAAACGCTACCTTAAATTCATAAAATAGTTCAGAAGATTCCATAAAGAATAATTTTTCGATCCATAACTAAGGTCAAATTTAGCAGTTAATAGGAAAATATGGGACCCTCCTTAGCCGTGCGGTAAGACGCGCGGCTACAAAGCAAGACCATGCTGAGGGTGGCTGGGTTCGATTCCCGGTGCCGGACTAGGCCGGTTGGAAATTGTCTCGACTTCCCTGGGCATAAAAGTATCATCGTGCTAGCCTCATGATATACGAATGCAAAAATGGTAACCTGGCTTAGAAACCTCGCAGTTAATAACTGTGGAAGTGCTGAACACTAAGCTGCGAGGCGGCTCTGTCCCAGTGTGGGGATGTAATGCCAATAAGAAGAAGAAGAAGGAAAATATGTTCCACTAACATGGTCAAGAAAAACAATACAATTCTTCAGAAAAATATATAAAGCTCTTTTAGTGAAATGTATTCAACCGTCTAAGACGAATTAAGTACTCTCCATTTAATTCCACCAATTTATTTTCGATATCTTTGCAGATACGTATTTCGACCACAACTGTGTGGTCGTCTTCAGTGTCTCGTACTTGACTCGACTTGTCGACGAGACACTGAAGAGGACCACACAGTTGTGGTCGAAATACGTATCTGCAAAGATATCGAAAATTAATTGGTGGAATTAAATGGAGAGTACTTAATTCGTCTTAGACGGTTGAATAAAATTATTGCTATTTTCCCATGAACGTATGACAAATGATCCATAAATCTTTGGAAAATGATGCATAAAAACTTATATTTTTATACATAAAACTTCAAATCTGCGCATTTTTTATCGTGGTGATGATCCATAATTTCAGTAATATGATCCATTTTTTTTAACCAGTTCATTTATTTGGTAGGCTCAGTCGTGTGTGACACTTTGCGGAGCCGCAATTCTCAAGTATGATATTTTTACATGGTATATCATCTTATCTTAACAGTTAGTTGGGAGGGGACATAGACCATAATACTCGTGGCGACTCAAGGTTAAAAATTACTTAATACAGGACGGACGGGGTAGGGATTTGGGTTTAGGTTATTTCAGCTGCTCATCCGGGCGTTTGACGTTGAACGTTGAAAACGGTTTTGCGTGGCGTCGTGCTCGATTTTGGTTCGTCAAGGAGCATCTTCCGGATGGCCAGAGCTTTGTGCTACAGGGTACAAAGAAACAGAATCGGACAAGAAAAAAAAAACTGAGAAAGAGGAGAATATAGGCATTAAACTTTGATGTCAGCCAAGCAAAGGAAGGCATAGATGGCGTGCATATATATCACATCGCGATCTCCCAAAACACCTCTTATATCCCGGAAGGGTTGTTTACCTCGGGCCACAAGGGTATACAATAGTTGCTCTCTGGAGGCGTCATTTTCCGAGCAATACCAAACTACGTGATCGATGTCATCGTAACCGGCTCCGCACCTACATAGGTTGCAATCGACCAGGTTTATTCTGTAGAGATGTGTTTTTAGTGAATAGTGATTGGACATAATTCTCGACATCGTGCGAATGAAGCCTCGACTTAAGTCCTCACCTCTGAACCACGCTCGCGCATAAACTTTAGGAACTATGGAAAATAGCCACCGTCCAAGTTCATTGTGTGACCAAATCATTTGCCAATTTTGAAGAGTACTCTGACGGACTAATGGGAAAAACTCGTTATTCGAGATTTGTCTATCATAAACTTCACCTTCCTTGTGCGCCCACCTTTGCTAGCGAGTCCGCCTTCTCATTGCCATAGATTAGGCAATGGGATGGGACCCATACAAAGGTAATCTTGAATGATCTTTCGACCAAATCACGCATCTGCTCTCTTACAGTTGTAAGAAAGTAAGATGCGTGCTTAACAGGTTTTATCGACCGGAGTGCCTCGATAGAACTAAGACTATCCGAGAAAATGAAATAATGGTCTACGGACTGATTGGAAATTAGCCCCAAAGCGAAATTAATTGCTGCCAGCTCAGCAACATAAACCGAACAAGGTTCTTGAAGTTTTCGGAAGGTGGTTGAATTTACGTTGAAAACGCCGAAGTCAGTGGATCCGTTAATGCGAGAACCATCAGTGAAATATCTGTTATTGCAATTGACATGTTCATACTTTTCAGAAAAAATGGAAGGGATAGATATTTGTCGAAGATGATCTGGTATTCCTTGAATAGCGTGTTTCATGGACAGATCGTATTCAATTGAGGAACTGTCGTTGACGAAGGGAACTCGAGGTGGATTATAACATGGAAGACAGAGAGATCTGACGATATGTAGTTGAGATAGACTTGCAGGTATCTTGAACGATGAACCAGTTCGAGCATATTATCGAAGTTTTCTAATACAACTGTGTTACTTGTTCCACTTTTAATCAGTATTCTAAGTGAGAGCTCCCAGTAACGGTGCTTTAAAGGAGTGACTGCAGCAAGCACCTCCAGGTTCATGTTATGCGTTGAATGCATACAGTCAAGAGCAATACGCAAACAACGATATTGAATTCGTTCCAATTTGATTAGGTGGCACTCAGCTGCTGAGAGGAAGCAGAAAGAGTCATACTCTAAAACAGAGAGAATAGTAGTTTTATATAGTTTGATGAGGTCTTCCTGGTGAGCGCCCCACCATGTTCCGGAGATAGAACGGAGAAAATGGATCCTTTTTCGGCATTTCTCTAACAAATAATCAATATGGGTTTTCCAGGTACACTTGGAATCAAACCAGACCCCAAGGTATTCAGAAGATAAAGATTGGTTTATGTCATCTTTCAACAGATTAAGTTTCAGTTGAGCTGGGTACCGCTTCTTAGTAAACACTACCAATTGAGTTTTTTGCGGAGAGAACTCGATCCCTAAATGTCATATGATCCATAATTCTAGCCATGTGATCCTTACCTTTGTTTAAATGATCCATAGTTTTGGTGATATGATCCATAAATATTGCCAAATGATCCACAAATTTTAAAAAATGTATGTATCAATTAGTATAGTTTCATTAGCCTTCTTTCCAAGCATTATGGATCACATTATCAAAATTATGAATCATTTAAACAAAATTATGGATCATAAGACCAAAATTATGGATCATCATCAGGATAAAAATTGTGCAAATTTGAAATATCAAATATTCAATAGGATAGGATCAATAGGACCAAAATATAGTGTTTATGGATCATTTTCCAAAGATTTATGGACCATAAAATTATTCTTTATGGAATCTCCCGAACTATTTTATGGATTTATGGTAGCTTTTTATGGAGCATTCAGATATTATTCACGGATCGTTTTTCATGTTTTTATGAATCGTTTTTGCACATTGAACGGTGCAAATGAAGGGCTGCTAATTCTAATACGTATGCTAATGAATTAATTCCTATAGGAATTCAGAAGAATGTCATGTAGATATTTCTAAGAATTTCAGGTGGATATTTCTTTCGAAAAATCAGAAGGAAGCCGCGTGTAAATTGCAGAAAAAATCCGGTGGAAATGGAAAGAATTTTCGTGGACATTTTAAAAATATGTTTCAACGGATATATTTCTGAAAAAAAATTCTTCTAAAAAGAAATAGGCCTTGAACAGTTTCCCGTAAAAATGAACAAAATAAATACCCGGGCACGGGCACAAGAAGGCGAGGTGCGCAGTGGGCAAGGTGGATCGATCAGGTGGAAGATGACTTGCGGACCCTCCGTAGACTGCGTGGTTGACGACGTGTAGCCATGGACCGAGCCGAATCGAGAAGACTCTTATATACCGCACAGCCCACTTCGGCCTAAGTCTGAATAAATAATAAAATAACAATTTCAAAAGGGCGAAACTGCTTTTGTAAACAAGAGCTTTTGTCTCTTTCTGGTCTTTCGTCTTCTTCTGTATCCCCTCTTCATCTGCGACCGATCCCGAAGATAAGCCAAAGAGCGGACGGCCGTGGATGGTACCGTAGGGAATTAGTCTTGGATTGATCTCGACCTCCGAAAGTGGTGGTGATAAAGCGGATAGAGCGATCACCTCGTGGTCCTTGTGCGTTGCCTTCGGCCTTCGCCGTAGATCAATGGCGGCTGTCGAGGTTACCTGGTCGGGGCCACGGAGCTCAAGATTCCGGCGCGCGGAGCGAATATAGGGTGACCGTTTTTTTTTGCTTGGCTGGCACCTTGAACTTTACAGCGCTCGGGTCGCCGCATGGAGATCACTTCGCAACAACTTTTCTCGAACTAACTACCGCAGAGACGCACGGCAAACTTCCGAAATGCCTCCTTGATCGCAGACGTCCTGAGTGCGCCGTTAAGCTGGGCGCCACCACGTGGGAAATTTTGGGGTTATCGAAAATCGCTTACTTTTAACCTAACATGACTTTGTTCTTCCTTGGTGTATTATCGACTGCCAAGTCACAATCCCAAATCCATCTCTCCAAGTCTCTTTCTTTTCTGCTGGGCTGCCATCGTCGCTCGTGAGATTTGAGCAACGGACGATTAGTATAATTTTACACGATTAATACAAAATAGTTGGTTTAATCATAGCAGCACAGCTCCGACTGATTTGGTTATAGAATAGAGGTAATAAACTATAGAGGACGATTGTCGCTGCGGTTCCTTTTGTTATCGTTCCCAAACATGTTGGGTACCTATCTGTCAAAAATTACTGATTTTTCCTTTGTTGACATTCAGTGCCCTATCTTCGCCAGCAAAAGATGTTTCGCCAGTGACGACAGCGACAATCTTCCTCTATAGTTTATTACCTCTATTGGTTATAGCAACTTTTATGTGATTTGATTTGGCCATATGTAAGTCACAATCGTAAACCAAGTGACACATTGCGTTAAACCGCAGGATTACTGTCCTGGCTACGTACCCGGCCCACCGCAGTCTTCCGATTTTCGCGGTGTGAACGATGGATGGTTCTCCCAACAGCTGATGCAACTCGTGGTTCATTCGCCTCCTCCACGTACCGTCCGCCATCTGCACCCCACCAAAGATGGTACGCAGCACTTTCCTTTCTAAAACTCCCAGTGCGCGTTGGTCCTCCACGAGCATCGTCCAGGTCTCGTGTCCGTAGAAAACTACCGGCCTAATCAGCGTTTTGTAGATAGTCAGTTCGGTATGGCGTCGAACTATACTCGGTCGAAGCATTTTGCGGAGTCCAAAGTACGTACGATTTCCTGCCACGATGCGTCTTCGAATTTCTCTGCTGGTATCGTTATCGGAGGTCACCAGTGAGCCCAAGTACACGAATTCTTCTACCACCTTGATTTCGTCACCACCGATACAAACTCGTGGTGGGTGGCTTACATTGACCTCTCTTGGTCTCTTTCTACCATGTACTTCGTCTTCGACGCGTTGATGACTAGTCCAATCCGTTCAGCTTCGCTTTTCAGTCTGATGTAGGCTTCCTCCATCCTTTCAAAGTTACGTGCCATGATATCAATGTCGTCGGGGAAACCAAATAACTGGACGGACTTCGTGAAACTCGTACCACTCGTGCCAATCCCTGCCCTTCGTATCACTCCCTCCAAAGCGATGTTGAATAGCAGACACGTTTGCGCGTTTCGAAGGGACTCGAGAATGCCTCTGAAACTTGAACTACGCACATCACCCGATCCATCGTCGCCTTGTCCAACCGTATCAGTTTATCCGGAAATCCGTTTTCGTGCATTAGCTGCCATAGTAAATGCGTGGATAATCTGAAAGAAGGTTTCATGTGAAAATAATCCAGATATTTTAAATCTTCGGGAATTTCGGCTACAATTGGTAGATAATCTCTGTAACCTTGGATTCTTCTTCTTCTTAGGCTCTGCATTCAACTGGAACTTGGCCTGCTTTTCAAGTATGTTATGAAAGCTTTTCTATGCCCGCCATTGCATGAGTATGTATCTGATGTGGCAAGTTCAATTGATTCACTATGCTTAAGGATTCGAGAATGTTTCCAACCCGAAAACGTACTAGACCGGACCGAGAATCGAACTCGCCATCTCCGGATTTGTAATCCTATGCCTTTGCTCGCAAGGCTATCTGGAGACCCCAGAAACCTTGGGTTATCATCTACAAAACGAGGTAGGCCGAATAGTTCAGGGATAGAACAGAAACCCGCAGAAAAGGCATAAATATTTGGATCAAGTATCCAAATTGTAAAGATTTTACATACAATTTGAGGGTTTTTTTGTGCAATATTAGAAGAAAACAATTGTTCCTACAAATACCATCACGATTTGTGGGTATAAGATCCTTTAATTTGTGATTTGTTTTGAAAAATGCTTTTTCCATTATCCATGAAGGACGCAATGTTGTTTTGAAACAACATACATTTATGTTCATATTAAATCGTTTATTTTATATATTTTTAATGCATACTAATTAGTTTTGGAATTATTAGAGCAAACGTGTTACAGAAGGGCACGGCAAATGCTGGGTAAAGCGTACCATTGGCACTTCGCGTACCTGAAGAAATAAAATAGACCCCATCTGGTCCACCGGAAATAAGGAGGAATGGTCCTCCGGAAATTTAGGGGGTTTGGTGTCAGGCCCTGCAAGCCAACCAAAAAAAACTCACGCAACGAACAATCAACAAGAGAGTACGGACCGGAACCATCGGCGAACACCATTGCGACGAAAAGGGACTAGCGATTGGAAACTCGGTTCGTGGAACTGCAAATCTCTTAACATCATCAGAGCACACGCATACTCGCCGATGTGCTCGAGGACCGTGGATTCGGCATCATAGCGCTGCAGGAGGTTTGTTGGAAGTAATCAATGGTACGAACGTTTAGAGGTAATCCTACCATCTACCAGTGCTGCGGCAACACACACGAGCTGGGAACAGCTTTCACAGTGATGGACGATATGCAAAGGCGCGTGACTGGGTGGTGGCCGATCAATGAAAGAATGTGCAGGTTGAGGATCAAAGGCCGGTTCTTCAACTTCAGCATAATCAACGTCCATAGCCCACACTCCGGAAGCACTGATGATGATAAGGACGCATTCTACGCGCAGCTGGAACGTGAGTACGATAGCTACCCAAGCCACGACGTCAAAATCATCATAGGAGATTTGAACGCTCAGGTTGGCCAAGAGGAGGAGTTTAGACCGACTATTGGGAAGTTCAGCGCACACCGGCTGACGAACGAAAACGGCCTACGACTAATTGATTTCGCTGCCTCCAAGAATATGGCCATTCGCAGCACCTACTTCTAGCACAGCCTTCCGTATCGGTACACCTGGAGATCACCTCTGCAGACAGAACACAAATCGACCACGTTCTGATAGATGGACGGCACTTCTCCGACATTATTGACGTCAGGACAAATCGTGGCGCTAACATCGACTCTGACCACTATCTGGTGATGGTTAAACTGCGCCCAAAACTATCCGTCATCAACAATGTTCGGTACCGACGACCGCCGCGGTACGACCTAGAGCGACTGAAGCTACCTGATGTCGCCACTGCATACGCGCAGCATCTCGAGGCAGCGTTGCCGGAAGAGGGTGAGCTCGATGGGTCCCTCTGGAAGACTGCCGCCTTTTTCAGGAGAAGAAACGCCGCATGGAAGAAGCGGAGTGCGAGCAGATGGAACAGCTGTGCCGTTCTCGAGAAACACGCAAGTTCTACCAGAAGCTGAACGCATCCCGCAAAGGCTTCGTGCCGCGAGCCGAAATGTGCCGGGATAAGGATGGGAGCATCTTGACGGACGAACGTGTGGTGATCGAAAGGTGGAAACAGCACTACGAGGAACATTTGAATGGCGCTGAGAGTACAGGCAGTGAAAGTCAAGGCAGCGGAGGAGATGACTACGTCAGTTCAGCGGACGATGGAAGCCAACCAGCCCCCACCTTGAGGGAAGTTAAGGATGCCATCCAACAGCTAAAGTCCAATGAAGCAGCTGGTAAGGATGGTATCGGAGCTGAGCTCATCAAGATGGGCCTGGAAAAGCTAGCCACTTGCCTGCACAAATTGATGGTCCGAATTTGGTAAACTGAACAGCTATCGGAGGAGTGAAAGGAAGGGGTTAGATGCCCCATCTACAAGAAAGGCGACAAGCTGGAGTGTGAGAACTTTCGAGCGATCACCAGTTATTAAGTTATCAAGCCGGCTTCGTTGACGGCCGCTCGACAACGGACCAGATCTTTACTGTACGGCAAATCCTTCAAAAATGCCGTGAATACCAGGTCCCAACGCACCATCTGTTCGTTGATTTCAAGGCGGCATACGACAGTATAGACCGCGTAGAGCTATGGAAAATTATGGACGAGAACAGCTTCCCTGGGAAGCTTACCAGACTGATCAAAGCAACGGTGGATGGTGTGCAAAACTGTGTGAAGATTTCGGGCGAACACTCCAGTTCGTTCGAATCGCGCCGGGGACTAAGACAAGGTGATGGACTTTCGTGCCTGTTGTTCAACATTGCGCTAAAAGGTGTTATGCGGAGAGCTGGGTGTAACAACCGGGGTACGATTTTCAACAGATCCAGTCAATTTATTTGTTTCGCGGATGACATGGACATTGTCGGCCGAACATTTGAAAAGGTGGCAGAACTGTACACGCGCCTGAAACGTGAAGCAACAAAAGTTGGACTGGTGGTAATGCGTCAAAGACAAAGTACATGCTTGTGGGCGGAACAGAGCGCGACAGGGCCCGCCTGGGAAGTCAGTGTTACGATAGACGGGGATACCTTCGAGGTGGTCGAGGAATTCGTCTACCTCGGATCCTTGCTAACGGCGGATAACAATGTCAGTCGTGAAATACGAAGGTGCATCATCTGTGGAAGTCGTGCCTACTACGGGCTCCAGAAGAAACTGCGGTCAAAAAAGATTCGCCACCGCACCAAATGTGTCATGTACAAGACGCTAATAAGACCGGTTGTCCTCTACGGACATGAAACATGCTCGAGGAGGACTTGCAAGAAGACGGTGTGTGGCGGCGAAGAATGAACCATAAGCTCGTCCAGCTCTACGGCGAACCCAGTATCCAGAAGGAAGCTAAAGCCGGAAGGGTACGATGGGCAGGGCATGTTGCAAGAATGCCGGACAGCAACCCTGCAAAGATGGTGTTCGCTTCCTATCCAGCAGGTACGAGACGACGTGGAGCGCAACGAGCGAGATGGGCAAACCAGGTGCAGAACGACTTGGCGAGCGTGGGGCGTATTCGAGGATGGAGAGATGCGGCCTCAAACCGTGTATTGTGGCGTCAAATAGTTGATTCAGTGTTATCTGTTTAGATGTAGACTTAATAAATGAAAATGAAATGTGTTACAGAAGATTTTTTAAATTTTTAAATGTTTATTTTAATGTCATTATTCATACAAAAAATGTGAAATAGGGTAAATGGCAATTTTTGCGTTACGTAATTAATGGATCTTCCCTAAGATTCTTTTTAGAATTTGAGGTGTTTCTACAGATTATAATTATGCTCCAGGTGCATTTATTTTAAATTTTAATACCCTGATTTCTTTATGTTGGCAAATTCCTATTTTGTATGGAAAATTTCCAATTTCCAATTCCTTATGAAAATTTTATTTTGATGCCAAAGCAAGGAGAGCGCAGAACAAGGATAATTAATGCTCAGAATATTTTATAAAGCTACATTTATGTGTAAATGATGTGCCTCAGAAGCGTAAACATTGTCGAGTTATTGAAAGGCAACACGGCCAACTTGTACTTTCAAAAACACACTCTGGACTCCAGCCGAGAGATTAACAAAGTTCAGGGAATATAGTCAAGGTTACGAGAACCATTATAAACTGGACTTGCCTTATTGACCCAGTTGTCAGAGTTGGGAATGTCCCTATAAACAATGCATGCAATAAGCTTAACGTTCTGTCGTAAATAATCTGCCCACATTGCAGCTTCTCATACAGTGATTCAATGTTTCAAGAGTACTGTGTGGGTGTAATTGAACCAAATTACCACTGACTGCTTCTGATCTTTTTCTGCCACAAGTCAACGGACAAAATATCAATGCTTGTTAACCTTTCCGTCCCCAACGTCTGTTTTTAAGGGCTTTCAAAAATCCAAACTGCTATAAAAACTGCATTTCTTGACCGATTCTTTCGCAACAAGTTGCATTCCATCCGGATGGATCCAAATTTTTGATTCATATAACTTTCAAGGCTATCCACAGTACGGTTCCAGAATTATTCCAGATTCCGTTGGGGTCAGTTGTCCCCGGAATAAGTGGCCATTTACAATTTTAAGTCAAAACAGGTCGTGCGACACCTCAAACTTAATGATTTCACAAAGCAATAATGCGAATGATATTTTTGGGGTTCCTGGCCCACTCGGACTCAATCTGGCCACATCGGTCACAATCCGGGGACCTACGGAATGGCCATTTTCTAAATTGATTCAAAATAGGTCGTGCGACGCCTCAAACTTTATGATTTTACAAAGCAATGATGGGAATGATATTTTTGGGGTTCCTGACCCACTCGGATTCAATCCGGCCACATCGGTCACAATCCGGGGACCAACGGAATGGCCATTTTCTAAATTGATTCAAAATAGGTCGTGCGACACCTCAAACTTCATGATTTCACAAAGCAATGATGAGAATGATATTTTTAGGGTTCCTGGCCCACTCGGATTCAATCCGGCCACATCGGTCACAAACCGGAAACCAACGGAATGGCCATTTTCAAAATTGATTCAAAATAGGTCGTGCGACACCTCAAACTTCATGATTTCATAAAGCAACGATGAGAATGATATTTTGTTCCTGGCCCACTCGGATTTAATCCGGCCACATCGGTCACAATCCGGAAACCAACGGAATGGCCATTTTCAAAATTGAATCAAAATAGGTCGTGCGACACCTCAAACTTCATGATTTCATAAAGCAACGATGAGAATGATATTTTTAGGGTTCCTGTCCCACTCGGATTCAATTCCGACCACATCGGTCACAATCCAGGGACCCAGGAATTCCACCGAAAATTTAAACAGAAATTATACCGTAAATTAAATCAACAATGGAATTTTCGGAGGAATTCCTAGATTAATTCCCAAAGAAATCTTGATAGAATTCCGGTGGAAACTTCAAGATTTCTACTGGGACATCCTCCAGGAGTTTTTCTGAAAATTCCTCCTGGAGTTCCTCCGGGAATTCCATCGGCAGTTTCTGCAGGATTTTTCCGAGAATTATTCCGGTAGTTCTATCGGCAGATCCTACGGGGGTTCCTCTTCCGGGAATATCTCCAGAATTTCCTCCGGGAATTCATTCAAGCTTTCTTTATGGAATTCATTTAGGCTTCTTCAGGAATTTATATAGAAAATCCTCCAGAAGCTCAACCGAGAATTTCTCTGGGAGCTCCTGTAGGTAGTCTCCGGGAGGTCTGATGATGATGATCCAGCTCAGCTACATACCCCTAGAAAGGTTTCAGCTAGATTTGTGTATAAGATGAATTATCCAAGAATTTTGTCGAGCATTCTTCTGGTAGTTTCACTGGCAGTTTCTTCGGGGGTTCATTTGAAAATTCTCCCAGGAGTTTTTTCAGAAATTCCTCCGGAAGTTATTTCAATAATGCCTCCGGGAGTTCCACCAGTAGCTCTTCCAGAAATCATGTAGGCTTTTTTCAGGAAATCATTTAGTCCTTCTTCAGAAATTTAGCTGGAAATTCCTCCCAAAGTTCTTCCAATAGTTTCTCTGGGAGTCCCTCTAGGAATTCTGCTAGGAGTTCCTCCTGAAATTCCTCTGGGAGCTCTTTCGGCAGTTACTATGAGAATTCCTCCGGGAGATCCACCGGCAGTTTCTATGAATATTCCTCCGGAAGTTTCTTCGGCAGTTCCCCCGAGTGTTCCTCTAAGAAGAAACTCCTTGAGTAATTTCCGGAGGAGCTCTTGGAGGAATTTCCAGAGAAATTATCAGAGGATTTTTCGGAGAAACTTTCTTAAAGAACTACAGGAATAATTTGTAGTGTAACTGTCGTAAGAACTCTTGAATGAACTCTCAAATGGACTTCGGTAAGAATTCCAGGAGGAACTCCCAGGACAACTCCCAGAGAAATTCTCCTAGGAAATTCTGGAGGATTTTGTAGATAAATTCTAAAAAAAAACCTGAATGAATTCCCGGAGGAGCTACTGCTGGAACTCCCGGAGAAATTTTCAGAGGACCAGTCGTTGGAATACCCGGAGTTGAATTTCGAGAGAAACTTCCGATATCATATTTCCCATGAAATTGCTGCCATATGTCCTCCCTGAACCCTGTGAAGTTCTTGGAGGGATTCCCAGAGGAACTCTTGGAAAAGCTCCCGAAGGAACTCCCACAAGCACTTCCAGAATAATTCTCACAAGAAAGTCCTGAACTAATTCTTGGAGGAATTCATGAACGAATTTCTGGATGAATATCTAAAGAAATCCCCGTAAAATACCAAGAGAAATTAATGCAGAAATTCCCAGATGAAATGCTGAAGAAATTACCGGATGAATTTCCGGAGATAGTTCTGAAGAAATACTTGGAAGAACTCTTGAAAGATATTTTGGAGAAAATTGATATCCGTATGGAATTCTGGAGTGAATTTCTAGTGAAGTCCTGAAAGCATTCCAGGACAATTCCGCGGAAAAATTTCGGGAGAAATTCCTGAAGGTATTCCTGGAGAAGTACCTGAAGCAATTCCCGGGAAAATACCTGTAAAAATTTCCGAGGAAATATATGGACGAATTCCTGGATAAATTTGTAAAGAAATTTTTAGATGAATTCTTGAAGAATATTCTGAATTAATAGCGGAAAGAATTCCAGAATAAAATCCTAGAGGATTTCGCTATTAAATTTATGCAGATAATACCGGAAAAACTCCTGAAAGTTATCATAGGGGAATTAAAGGAAGAGTTCCTGAAGGAATGCCCGGAGAAGTTCCTAGAAGAATTTCCGAAGGAATTTCTTATAGATTTACAAGTGAAATTGTGAAGCGAAATCGGAGGATTTCCGTCATAAATTTCTGAAGAAACTTCTAGCGGAATTTTGGAAGGAAATTCCGTTTGTATTCTTGAAGGAACTCTCCTCGAATGAATTCCTGATGGAAATGCCGGAGGTTTTTTTGGAAGAATAGCCAAAGAAATGTCTAGAAGGAAAAGCTGGAGAAGAAAAAAAATCTTCAAGGAATTTCCTCATGAATTTCCTAAAAAACAAATTTAGTGAGGGGTTTCTAGATAAGGAGAAATTACAATTACAAGGAGAAGGATTTTCGAACGATTTTCAAAGGAATTTGTGGATTACTTTCCGGAGGAAATTAGAAGTTCCCAGAGGAGCTTCTAGAAAGAATTCCACGGAGAATTCTTGAGCCCGAAACTTTTCGAGTTGTTTTGCCCCAACCTGCCCACTCTGGCTACGCCCTTGTATCATTCCCATCATTGCTTTGTAAAATCATGAAGTTTGAGGTGTCACATGACCTATTATGAATTAATTTAGAAAATGGCCATTCCGTAGGTCCCTGGATTGTGACCGATGTGGCCGAATTGAATCCGAGTGGACCAGGAACCCCATAAAATTATATTCCCATCATTGCTTTATAAAATCATAAAGTTTGAGGTGTCGCACGACCCATTTTGAATCAATTTAGAAAATGGCCATTCCGTAGGTCCTCCGGATTGTGGCCGGATTAAATCCGAGTGGGTCAGGAACCCTAAAAATATCATTCCCATCATTGCTTGGAAAATCATGAAGTTTGAGGTGTCGCACGACCTATTTTGAATCAATTTTGAAAATGGCCATTCCGTTGGTTTCCGGATTGTGACCGATGTGGCCGGATTGAATCCGAGTGGGCCAGGAACCCCAAAAATATCATTCCCATCATTGCTTTGTAAAATCATGAAGTTTGAGGTGTCGCACGACCTATTTTGAATCAATTTAGAAAATGGCCATTCCGTAGGTCCTCCGGATTGTGGCCGGATTGAATCCGAGTGGGTCAGGAACCCTGAAAATATAATTCCTATCATTGCTTGGAAAATCATGAAGTTTGAGGTGTCGCACGACCTATTTTGAATCAATTTTGAAAATGGCCATTCCGTTGGTTTCCGAATTGTGACCGATGTGGCCGGATTGAATCCGAGTGGGCCAGGAACCCCAAAAATATCATTCCCATCATTGCTTTGTAAAATCATGAAGTTTGAGGTGTCACACGACCTATTTTGAATCAATTTAGAAAATGGCCATTCCGTTGGTCCCCGGATTGCGACCGATGTGGCCAGATTGAGTCCGAGTGGGCCAGGAACCCCAAAAATATCATTCGCATCATTGCTTTGTGAAATCATGAAGTTTGAGGTGTCGCACGACCTGTTTTGACTTAAAATTGTAAATGGCCACCTATTCCGGGGACAACTGACCCCAACGGAATCTGGAATAATTCTGGAACCGTACTGTGAATAGCCTTGAAAGTTATATGAATCAAAATTTGGATCCATCCGGATGGAATGCAACTTGTTGCGAAAGAATCGGTCAAGAAATGCGATTTTTAAAGCAGTTTAGATTTTTGAAAGCCCTTAAAAACAGACGTTGGGGACGGAAAGGTTAACACAGGTTTTCTGCGGATCAGAGCTGTGCGTCCCTTTGGGTTAGCAACAAATCCTATGATGGAGAGCTACAACATGAGCCACAATGCCGATAATGCGATAATGACAGCGCGTACCCGTCGAACAACTCCACTATGTGGCGCCAATTGTGTGTAAATGATTCCGATGGATGTCGATCGATTCGCAGCAGCACCCGCCACCCGGGATATGTAAAGTGGTCCTACTGTTGTCAGCGGAGTGCACTGTGTCTGCATCTGTCTTCGGTATAATAGACTTCGGTATCGTTCAGCCAGCTGTAGAAGCGGTATTGACTGTTGGTTGCGGGTTTGACAAGAACAAAGTCATAAATCATTGTGTATGTTTTTTGTGTGTTTGTTTTTCTTCTCAGCTTGTAATAAGCTACCGGTTGTGGTATGGCACACTTTTGGTATAGCAGCAACTGAATCGCAGGCAACTGATTCAATATCGCAGCCCGAAACGGAAAGATCAATCATATGGCACAGTATAAGCAAGAGAGCGGTCCATAATGCACCTCTTGTTCATTTTCGGCAGTTTATCTTATATGAACTTAATTTCTTTTATTGAATTAAATTGTAGATATGACCCGAGCAGGAGCGACGACCTCGATAACAGTAGTTGGTATGAACTTGCCTTCTTATGCAAGGTAAAATAACAAAACAAAAATAACACTATAAATTAATAAGCAACATACTTCAGGTATAATATGCTATTTAAATATCAAACAAGTTATAATTTGTTATGTGTTTGGTATTGCAATACATAGCATGTTATGCCTGAATTTTATTTGCATATTATTTTTTGGTATTACTCCTTTGGTATTCTAGGCAAGGCATGGCAAGTTTTGAAGGTAAGGTATCAATAAAAGAAATATGTATTACTTTGTTACTTTCTCCTGCTCGTGAACGTTGACATGGCTTGAAACATTTTTTTTGTTATTTTATATGAAAAGAAGGGGAACGGTTCGCCACTTCATCTCATAGCTCTTGTAGTATATCATCGGGAAAAGGAAAAATAATACAGTCGAATACAACGTTCGGTTAAATTATCAAATTATGGAACAAATCGGAATGTATTAACAAAAGCGCCCATTTCTATTTGGTGGTGATCTTCGAATATCGAACGAGAATGAGTGTATGCTGACCTGAACGTTTACTACATTGCGTCAAGGGCCTCATACGCCTGTCACTGGCGAACAAAGCTCGTGTACTCTGCATCGAAGCTTAGAACCGGTGTTAGGGCGCAATCGTTAATGCGAACATTTTTATATTCGGTTAGTTACTGCAAATAAATTCTTTTTCGAGTCCCTATAATCGAGCAGGTATCTCAAGCATACCATATTGTTATATTGCTGCATGATTGAGTGTTTAATTTTGATAAAATATCGAAAACAAAAGTGTGCATAAAAATTGCCTCGCCATAACAAAAAGGTGGTAGAGAATTCACACTGTTGTTTACAGTTTAGAACCAAATCCAGATGTCGCACATGTTGGGGTAGGGATTCAGTGCTCCGCCTTCTCCCCCTGCATTGCGTGGGAATCACTAACGCTACATGTTCGGTATAATGATAAATATGGGTTTTCTGACTCCGATTATTCAGTTTGTTAACGATTGCGATAGCGAACATATCGCTGATAACACCGGTAGCAGACCAGCCATGGCTGGGGAGGCTGAGGAGGCAGCCACGCTCCGATGGTGATCAAGCGGGTGGGACCGCCCTCTGCCATCGGACTGTCGGTAAGCCTGCTATAATCCCTTAGCCTGACGGATTCCAATTCGTCACGACAATGACGCAGACGGTGCCACCGCGGTGGGATGAGAATGGTAAGTTTATTTGCATATTCTATTGGATGCTTGTCACATCCATAAATGTGCCTTGTGTTTTTTTTTTCTCGGAGAGAGGATTCCGAAAACTTTACACTAATGAAAGATCAAGAGGACTCCAAAGATTCAAATAGTAGAAGGAGCAAAAAGACTCCAAAAAATAGAAATTGATGCCGGAGCGAAAGGGCTCCGAAGAATTGGAATTTAAAGGCTTGTACGCGACAAAATCTGGACACCTTTAAACACGTATAACTTTTGAAATAGAACATCAACGAGTGAAATATTTCGTAGATTGATGAATGTATGTGTGTACTTTCTGAAAATATATTTCTTATAAGTGTTACAAGTTCGTAGTGAATAATGGCGTCGAAGAAATCGTAGGTTCGGAAAGAATTGTGTGCAGTCGCCATTGAAATTCGGGTCTCTCGATCCAGAAACTGACTCAATCATTTTGTTTTCATGTGAACACTGCTCAAGGCGTTTAACAATATGACGATGCTTGTTTAACACTATCTAATTCATCAGAGAGTCGATCAAAAACGGATTTTATGAGCCACCAGAAGGATACGAGCTCGAAACAGATTTCTACTGAGGATGTCAAATCATTCGGCAAGTATTATTTCTCAGAAAATTCAAATGTCACCAAGTTTCGTGCATACATCGAAGCATCGATAAGGAATGAAGCCATTTGAAGTGAAAAACGTACCGAAATAAACCAACAGCAGTTTATTTTTATTCTTAAAGTTATGTGTCTAGATTTTGTCGCGAACAAGCCTTATGAAGGAGCAAGAAGACTCCAAAGCTATGAAATTATTGAAGGAGCAAGAGGACTCCAAGAAATAGAAATTGATGCCGGAGTGAAAGGGCTCCGAAGAATTGGAATTTATGAAGGAGCATGAGGACTCCAAAGTTCGGAAATAATTAAAGGTGAGTACTCCAAGAGATAGAAGATTTAAGATTATTGAAGGAGCAATAGGACTCCAAAATTTCAAATTGTAGAAGGAGCAAGAGGACTCCAAGATTTGGAATTTATGGAGGAGCAAGAAGTGAGTTTTGAAATTATTGAAGGAGCATAAGTACTCCAGGAAATATGAATTGATGCCGGATCAAAAAGGCTTCGAAGAATTCAAACTAGTAAAGGGAGCAAGAGGACTCCAAGAAATAGAAGATTTAGAACTGTTGATGGAGCAAGAGGACTTCAAAGTTTGATATTTTTTAAAGAGCAGTGACATCTTTGGCGAAGCAATGATGATGCTAGATTATAGAATTTGTGAACGAACATAAGAACTTTGAGCTATTGCAATTGATGCCGGAGCAAGAGAACTCTGAAGTTTAAATTTGGTTAAAATATTGTGTTGCACGACTTCGAGTTTTAAATTGTCTTTAAAAGATTTAGATTTGAGGTTGTTAGATTCATGTCAAAACAGAAAAACATCGAAGCGCTATCGACTAAATTCAAAAACTACATGAATCCGAATTTTCAGACAGGCGATTGGATAAACGTCGCAGTAAACGAATTGGAGCTGGATTTGGTTTGAATTTTAATGCAATTTGGTTTAAATTCGATAATATTTTGAATTTTGGGTTTTTTAATGAAATCTGGAATGAGATTGAGTTCGTTTTGGATTTTGATTCAACATGACTTATATTTTTTTTGCGTTTTTGAATTGGATATTAATACATTTCAAATTGGATTTGAACTGAAAACTGGATCAGATTTGAATTGAATTTAGGTTGGATTTGGGTTTGGTTTGGATTAGACTTTGTATGACTTGCAGTTGATTGGCATTTAATTTGGATTGGTATGGCATAGCATCAATGGAATCTGGACTAAAATAAAATAGAAGTAGCACTGTTCGAAAAGTTTTTAAATGAATTTTGATTAGACTTTGATTGTTGTTATATTTGCATTGGTATTGGACTCGAATTTGATGTTGATCGTTTATAATGCAATTCAACATAGAACATATTATTTTAATTTAGAGTTTGCACGACTTTAAATTAGTTTTATATAAAAAAAGGTTTAAATTTGGATTTGATTGTTCAATGATTTGTCCTAATAATATATTTGAAAGGGATTTCAGATTTAAATTTTGTTGCTTTCTATTTGATTCTGTGTTTTATTTGCGTTTTATTTGATTTGGATTGATCTACAATTGGATCAAAATCGAAATATGTTTGACTTCATAAGAATGAATTAGGATTGAATTCTGATTGGAATACGGTTGAAGATAATAAATAGTTAAATGGAGAGTAGAGGCGAGGGAGATGGTAGATTCATCGAAAAAAAAAGAAAAAATGTAGTAGGTTAGTTTTGAAATACATTTTATTCAATTCAAAATGAATTTCGTATTGATTTAGATTGAGTATGCTGTGGATTTGATTGAACAAGGGTATAATTAACATTTTGATTCATTGGATGTAAATTGGATTTGAATTGAGTTTGGATAAGATTTAAATTCATATAACTTCAAGAATACAAATTGGTATAGACTTGCATTTGCATTTTCTTAGATTTGAATAAAAAAAAATCGTAAATATCTTGAATTGTAAATTATGAAGCATATATTTAAATGAGAAGTTGCTTTTAGCATGATGTGTAAAATTTGTTTTAAAATTGGTGTGAAATGTTCATATTGAAATATCTGAAAGCCGTTCAAGCGATAGTTTATTCTCAATTTGATAAACCATTGATATACAAACATGCAAGATTTATAATTGTATTGAAAAATCACTTTTGGTCAATACCAATAATGAAGATAATAAATTGTTAAATGGAAATATTGAGAGTAGAGGTGAGGGAGATTGTAGTATATCATCGGAAAAAGGAAAAATAATACAGTCGAATACAATGTTCGGTTAAATTATCAAATTATGGAACAAATCGAATTGTATTAACAAAAGCGCCCATTTCTATTTGGTGGTGATCTTCGAATATCGAACGAGAATGAGTGTATGCTGACCTGAACGTTTACTACATTGCGTGGGCATCACTAACGCTACATGTTCGGTATAATGATAAATATGGGTTTTCTGACTCCGATTATTCAGTTTATTAACGATTGCGATAGCGAACATATCGCTGATAACACCGGTAGCAGACCAGCCATGGCTGGGGAGGCTGAGGAGACAGCCACGCTCCGATGGTGAGCAAGCGGGTGGGACCGCCCTCTGCCATCGGACCGTCGGAAAGCCTGCTGTAATCCCTTAGCCTGACGGATTCCAATTCGTCACGACAGCTCTCATTTTCATCCTATCAAAAACAAAGCAATGAAAAGGAATTAGATTTGTTTCTTATTATTGTGATTATTTTCAGCAGTGAGCAGTTAGCAAAAAGAAACGACGAGATTCGTGTTGCATTTCTTTGCTTTGCGATGAGATGAATATATGTTCAGTGAGATGGAAAACGGAACAGTTCCCCTATTCCATGTGGTAGCAATATGGACCCTCCAAAATCTTCTTCTTCTTCTTCTTCTTCTTCTTCTTCTTCTTCTTCTATCTTTCTTATATATAAAAACCAATCTATGTATGTATGTTCGCTAACTACTTCTGAACCACTTGGCCGATTTCAACCAAATTTGGTACAGACATTCTCTATCCTCAGGGGAAGTTAACAAAGGGGTGGGATGGTCATGTAGAAAAGGGGGGGGGTGGTGGGAGGGTTTTGTTCAGAAAACGAACAATTCTGTGTAACTTTCAACTCCCAGGACCGATTTCAACCAAATTTGGTACAGACATTCTCTATCCTCAGAGGAAGTTAACAAAGGGGTGGGATGGTCATGTAGAAAAGGGGAGGGGTGGTGGGAGGGTTTTGTTCAGAAAACGAACAATTCTGTGTAACTTTCAACTCCAGGACCGATTTCAACCAAATTTGGTACAGACATTCTCTATCCTCAGAGGAAGTTAACAAAGGGGTGGGATGGTCATGTAGAAAAGGGGAGGGGTGGTGGGAGGGTTTTGTTCAGAAAACGAACAATTCTGTGTAACTTTCAACTCCCAGGACCGATTTCAACCAAATTTTGTACACATATTCACTACGAGGAGGTAATCATATGGGAGGGATTTGTGAAAGGGAGGGGTCTGGAGGGAGGGGTTTTGTTTAGAAAACGGGCAATTCAAAGTAAATCATGAACCCCTGTACCGATTTCAACCAAATTTGGTACACACATTCTACATCATAAGGAAAAGATAACAAAGGGATGGGATGGTCATTGGAAAAAAGGAGGGTATAGGGGAGGTGTTGTCTTTGGAAAACGAGCAACTCAGTGTAACTCCCAACCCCAGGACCGATTTCAATCAAATTTTGTACACATATTCACTATGAGGAGCCGATCGTACGGGAGGAAATTTGGATAAGGGGGTAGGGGTCTGAAGGAGGGGAATTGGTCAGAAAACGGGCAATTTAGTGTAACTTCTGAACCCCTGTACCGATTTCAACCAAATTTGGTACACACATTTTCTATCCCTAGGAGAAGATAACAAAGGGGGTGAAATGGCCGTTGAGAAAAGAGGAAGGGTAAAGGGAAAGCGGTTGTCTTTAGAAAACGGGCAATTCAAGTGTAACTCCTGACCCCCAGGACCAATTCTAAACAGGGTAAAAGAGTAAATCATCCAACTCTATGATTAAAGATTATGATTAATGAAGGATCATTTTGTGAAAATGAGGACTGAGAATGATTAATGATTAAATTCATTTTTGACAATAATTAACGATTATGAATAATAGATGAAAAAACCCGTTGGATTATGATTAACGATTACCGATCGTGATTAAATGTTGACACACTATGTGTATGGTTAATGATTAACGATCGATATGATTAATGATTGATGATTATGAATGATCAAATTGCATAGTGATCCATAATCGAGTAACCTTTATTCCAAATTTTAAAAGGTATGATAATTATATGATAATGATTCAAGATTAATAAATAAAAGCAAGGTATGCAATGATCCAATGTTCCAGCATAACTTCTGTACCCCTTGCCCGATTTCAACCAAATTTGGAACAAACATTCTTTTCTTAAGAAGGCGAAGATGACAGGGATCGATCAACTCAACACTTCATCGAAATCATGGTTTGCCCAGAGAAAAGCAATGATTAAAGTGTTTCCTTCTGGACGGTAAATGTGATCATTTCTTTAAAAATAGACGTTTTTCCGGAATAAGGCATCGGTGTATGTTTTCCTTCTTTAGAAATAGACGTTTGCCCGGAATAAAGCGATTTTGGGTTTGATCCCATTTTCAAAATCAGTCAATGTTTTCAAATGTAATCTACCTTCTTTTAATCAAATGATGAAATATCAATAAGAAAACACAATTATCCTTTTGACCTATTCCAATTCCGATGGTGAAAAAAACTGCGAATTAAACTGGCAACTCCGAGCAAGGCCGGGTACATAAAGCTAGTGACATATAAATGGTGAGGCTTTTTATCTCAGTAATATATAAAAACATAGAAATAAACTATGCTTCCAATTCGTAACGTAAATGAATACCACCTGGTCGTGTCAACTGAACATTTACGATAAGCGCATAACTCCTTCTAAAATTTCAAAATCACTAGTTCGCAATTTTTTAATTAAATGATATTAGGTTCTTGCGTGTCTATAATAATCTCAATCGCGTAATCTGTCCGCCCGAACACGCCCATTTCTGAACGACAAGTGTAGAGAATCGCATGTAAGGTGGGTACCTCTCACCTGGCAAATAAAGCAACATCGATCCACTGAAAAGGTTCCCCGTCTGTCCGGTCATTGCGGTTTAACGAATCAATCGAATAGGACGTCCGCTTTTTTGTGGGTAGGTCAGACAGCTGCCACCCGTTCGCATAGGCAGTCACGTGTAGGTAACGCTGAGCTATAACTGAACGGGTGTGGCGAATATTTTTTTTGCGGACTAATCCGATTGAAACATGTTTAGATGAATTGTGACAATGCACCACACCATCGATCGTAGCGTAGGAAGCAACTAGATCCTTTTGAATACTGACTTGTTATGGGCATATTGTTTGGCAGTCATGTTTTCGTTTATATTATTGTGCCGTTTGGGTTGTTGTATAAATGTGATCACATAATATGTGCTTGAAGACAACTAAGCTTGTAGAACAAAGTTGAATGAATTAAAAGAAGGTTGAACTGGCGCCGAAATCGCCAACATGAACAATAATGCTACAGCATTTTTACCTTTCTCGTACAACAAAGTTGTACCGAAAGGCTATAGGATTACTCCAAAAATGAACTTTTGACACATAGTTATTGGGCAGGGATCGCAATTGGTACCTTTACCCTATATTCTCATTCATAACGCTTATTATTCGCCCGTAAAATATCTGTGGGTGGTAACCCAGCGGCCAATATGGCCATATGTATTTTACACAATATCATTATCGATCAAGAAGGGCTTGGCTTGGGGCCCTCCTTATCTGTCCGGTAAGACGCGCGGCTACAAAGCAAGGCCATGCTGAGGGTGGCTGGGTTCTATTCCCGGTGCCGGTCTAGCCTATTTGCGAATTGGAAATTGTCTCGACTTCCCTGGCCATAAAAGTATCATCGTGTTAGCCTCATGATATACGATTGCAAAAATGGTAACCTGGCTTAGAAAACTCGCAATTAATAACTGTGGAAGTACTTAATGAACACTAAGCTGCGAGGCGGCTCTGTCCCAGTGTGGGGATGTAATGCCAGTAAGAAGAAGAAGAAGGGCTTGATGCACAGAAGGACAGAAGGACAGGGAACTATTTCAACAGGATGTCAACAAAAACAGGCACATATGTTAGAAGTTATTTCACGGAGTTTATAATAATAAATTAGGAGTAAAAATAAATTATATCTTTTGGTTTCGTTTGTTTAATGTTTATATGAATTAATGAATGTAGTTCTGGTAATAAATAATGAACTGATAATGAAAATTTATTTTGCGCTTCACAGCTGCGCAGCAGCACTGGAAATTAGCGAAGCTATGACCGTGTAATATTGTTGACCAACAGAAATTACTGTAGAATGCTGGATAACAGACTCAACTGGGTCATCCTGGTATTCATATTGACTTAGGACGTGTTAATTGCTATTGTGCCTTAGCATCAACTGGTGGAAGGGGCTTAGTGGAATAATATCAACGCGTTCACTGTAACGTCTCATCGGTGTCGAGTACTGACGCTGAAAGTAATCCTCTGAACATGTTGCCCTGAGAAAATCAAGTATCTGATTCGGATCGTTCAGCAATCTGTTTTTCGGGTAGACAAATGTTTGGACGACATTCTGAACTTGCATCCAGAACAATAGTTTTTCCTCGGACTTCAATTTTCGTACAAGCGGAAGCAAACTTTTGAAAAATACCTTATCTTCGTCTTCTGTGTTTGCTTTACGAACTTTTTGCTCCAGCAACCTGAGTTTTTTTAGCTTCTATGTCAATCAGTTGTTGCTGGACTCCTCTTTTTCCGGGGGGGTTATCAATATCCAATAATCAATATCCAATCTCAAACGACCCTCCTTGCCCATCGTCGATTATTTCGATTGTACCTTGCTGCGCCTCTTCGATGATCGTCTGACTAGCATCAACTTTCGGGGTTGTAATGGAAAGCTTTCGGGGTTGTAATGGTTATACGATACACTTAATCATTAGGTTTCAGTAACGGATCATCCTATCTCCTAGAGATGTCGTAAAATCCCGATTAATCGATTAGTAACTAATCAATTATTCTTGATTCTTCTCCATTATTGAATCCATTAATCGAGTAGTAATCGTTTCAAAATTAATCGATTATCACAACGATGAATCGATTCATTAAAGTGATCGATTAATTTGCGACATCTCTAGTAGTACCTCGTTTAGCACATGGTTGTATTTCAGTGGCGGATATCGTTACCAGAATTACAGTCGATGGATGCATGTATTGAATGTGGCGTGATGGAGTATGCGTTAGTATTCGTAATAAAGGGATTAACCTAAAGGCCAGTCGTGTGAGTCAGTCTGAGATAAGCAGCACATCAGGTTGGACGCACAACAGTGCGGATACTTGACCATGAGAAGTATCGATTTGGCTGATCCTATTGTTGATTGATAACAACTTGAAGAACAATTTGAAGATCCGGTTGAGAGTTTTAATCCACGGAGGTTGAAGCTCGGAACCAAACATCTTTTTCATGCTTGTCACAAAAAGTTAAAAAAAAATGGTGACTGGAAAAAAATCAAGCTGAACAAAATGGCGGATTACAAAAACTCGATTGCAAAGACGGATTGAACAGGATTGGCCTCGTGCTGCTACTTCGAGGAAGGTAATCCGAGCAGCACATTTCAGACAGATGTGGTTGCAGCAACTCAAATACGACTAGATTTGATCGTACATAGGTCACATAAACCTTTTTATGAAAAGTGTGTTTATCGGGAAGAATATTGGCTTCGTGCTGAGAATTATGTTGTGTATATATGTGGCAGAGTGGCTTATGCGATGGTACAGCAAAGTGACAGAACAACCAAGGAACGTTTGAGGAATTCATATTTCGATTGTGTAATCAGGCAATCCGGTGTAGTTTCTCCGGTGTAGATGATTTGATTTTATTGAAGGATGCACATCAACATCAACTCTGGAAAAAGCTATTGACAACCGAAATATTATTATCTGAAGTGGCATCGTTGGGGAAGACTTTGGAAAACCTTCAAAGGCAAACACGAACGAACGAAAAACACTCCACGGAGAAAGCGGTTTGATCCAAAAAGTTGTCGGCAAATCCAGCCACAGATACTCAGAGATCTCTAGAAAGTGCTACAATTCTGACAAAACAGATCGCTTGGCTAGAAGAATGGAGAAAAGTCCAGCGGAAAATGTGAAATGTTACGGTTGTCGAACGTCACTTTAAACCCTGCTGTCGGAAACGAAAGCACGAAGAGCTGATTTACAGATGGCTAGTAGGAGCTAAGAGAATTCACGTCGTCCCCCGATAGATCTGGTTCGGAAAAAGGTGTATTTGTGTTGGTATCTGAGCAGATGAGCGAAATCCTCGAAATGGACTGTGTAATCATTGACTCGGGATCTCCGGCGAACATAATTGATTCAAAGACCTACAAAAACTTGAAACAACAGGGAGCAGGGATTCTGGATGAAAGAAAGCCACAGAATGGGGACTGCTTCAAGTAATTTGCATCGAACAAAGATATAATTTTCAGTGCGATTTTTAAAACTGAAATCAAAGTTCCAGATGAAGAAATTGGAACTCAGTCACACGTTTTAGTCGCCCTGGAGGGCCAGGTCAGTTTGTTGAGTAACTAACTACCCGATGACAAATATTGACGACGCAATGTCCGGAATTAAGGTACGTTAATAAATGAGGAATTTAAAGAATTCTATGCAGTTACGAGTTTTAAATAATATATATGTGTGATTAGGTTGCGAAATTGTCCAAGATCGATTTTGACGCGGCTTATCATCATTTTGAACTTGATTAAGTCAGTAGGAATGTTACTACTATGCTGGCTAGGAATGATTTTGATTCTGTAGGATTCTGTTTTGGATAAATTGGCTCCAGAACGATTCCAAGGATAAATTTTTGAATTTATTCAGGGGAATCAAACGGCTGATAGTCTACATGGACCACCAGGTAAAAAAAAAAAACTCAGAAAACCGTTCGATTCTTTCAAGGAGCCCGATGCAATCATGTTGATGCATGACATCACTTAAATTTTATCGATTGTTGTAATTGTTCCTACTGGCAACCCTTTCGTACCAAATGAGCTGAAGTCTGCCGCTATGGGAAAAAATTGTCATCATGACAGATGGGTGGCAACGTCAGAAACAGAAACTGATATCAAAACATAAAAGGAAATGTGTTTACTGGCTATGGTGCAACGTGATCTGGAACAAATTTAATTTATCAGTGCTAATTCATTCAATTTTGCTTTATTTAAACATAAATAAGATCTTTGGTAAGGATTACTTAAAACTATTGCATTATATACATTATATACAATTATTTCTTATTACCTATACTGCCGTGAATCGCATACCTGTCCCATCTTTGCTGGGTTTTCTATTCATATGGGACAAATATGCGATTCACGGCAGTATAGGGAATTATTATTTGTCTAACCTAAAAGTGAATTTGTTCGAGGAGCAATAGAAACTAGAGGCACTGAATTTGTAAGTAGATTACCTCCTTAAAAAATGATATACTTTGAATAAATATCAATTGCAGCTTGAAGCATTACGCTGAAAAGAACTGTGTTTCGATTTTGTTCCCGAACAGTAATTCTTATTTAAAGCTCAATCTTTTCTGAAATTCATGTCGTCTTTTTAATTCCACATTTCAATTATTATTCAACCTCAACAAATAATGTATCATGATTCATGTAATGTTTCTCGGATCTATTCTGCATAAATTAGGAAACAATGATTTTTTTTGTTAATGATTAAATAACGATTACTATAAACTCGATTACGCAATAATTTGTCAATCGCCTTGATATTTTGGAATGAAATCTATTTAATACTAATGACACATTAGTGGTATTCGTATCATGGTACAAAATCTTGAAATGAATGCCATACCAATTATTGTCTTCATCATAGATAGCCTCATTATGTTCTTAACGTCTTGTACCATAGTACGAATAGCACAGGTCTGTATGTAGTATAAAACAAGATAAAGCAAACAAAAAACTTAGTTCTACCAATTACGTAAAATATGATAGAATAACATATGACAAGTACAACCAAAGTTTCCAGTGTGAGTGTGAAACATCTCAATTTGCTTAATAATTATTTAACTATTATTTATAAATATTGCCAAACAGTCAATTCGATATACAGGTAATCTTCGATATAACGTACCCCCGATATAACGTACACTCGATATAACGTCACTCGATATAGCGTACATTTTTCCCCGTTATAACGTACACTTTGAAAAATAATTTTAATTTTGGTAGGTATTACAAAATAATTTGTTAAATCGTTATGATCATTCATGTAGGGATGGCATTATTGTATGGAGTTTAATTTTATCAGCTAGAGGCATTAATTACTGTTTTTCCCACCTTGCACTATCCTCAGAATTCTCCCTCCAATACCTCATAGGATGATATTGAGTTAATGAGGTTTTAGTCATGTCTAGTTGATATTAGTCAAAGTCAGAATTTATGACGGGTTGTTTTCAGTCAGCTTTTGTCGAGTGAAGTAATGGTATTGTAGATCCAGGCTTGAAATGTGTACCAGATTATTTTAAATTAACCCTAGAGGAAATTCCTGGAGAAGCTCAAAAAAAATGTCTGGTGAATTTTGTAGAGGAATTCCTGTAGGAAATTCTAAAAGAATCTCCTAATTAATTCTTTAAAAAAATCTGATTGAATTCATGAAGGGATTAAAAGAAACTGAATAAATTTTCGAAACGAATTCGTAAAGTAATTTCTGGAAGAATATTTAAAAGAATGTAGAATTATATTTTTGAAGGAAATCTT
This sequence comes from Armigeres subalbatus, assembly GCF_024139115.2. Classification (NCBI taxonomy): domain Eukaryota; kingdom Metazoa; phylum Arthropoda; class Insecta; order Diptera; family Culicidae; genus Armigeres; species Armigeres subalbatus. Next base: position 177,756,108 of record NC_085140.1, on the reverse strand, counting down.
AAAAGAATCTCCGAAGGAGTTTCCTGAATATATTTTCAAGCAATTTCTAAAGGTTTTTAGGAAGGAACTCGAAATAGAATTTGCGAATTAATTCCTAGATTTCTACAGGAATTCCTTCGGAAATTTCTTCAGGAACTCCGGCAATTCCCGGAGGGATTTCTTCAAAACATCATCTCGAAATGAATCCAGTAATTCCTTCGAAAATTCTTCCAGGAATTCTTTCGGAATTTTCCTTACACATTAGGTCAATACTTTCACATCGTATTCTTTCTTTAATTTCTTTCAAGAAAATCCTAAGACCTCCGGATCCCCTTCGGAAACTCCTTGAGCAACACTTTTAGAAATCATCCCAGGAATTTCTCAAAAAATTCTAGAATAAAAGCGATGAGTGTTTCCGAGAAATTCTTGAAAATGTAGTCTAATGCGTTAATTGTTTGTGAATGGCAGGTAAAACTCGTCTCGTAGGTTTTCTCAGTACTTTAGCAACTGCAGTAGAGCAGGGCATGATTAGCCTCCACCACCCTGTAAGACCGCATCCAACCACTCACCATAGTCCTCCAACCCAACACCAGAAGTACCTTCGTTAAGTAGCCATTAAGGGGTGGCGTAGTTGTAACGAAGCAAGAAGCGAGGAAGATCTCCAAGCCACCCGGCGATACCACCCGGTAAGCCCGCACAGCCACATAAGGGAGGAAGGAAGAAGAGGAAGGAAAGGGTAGCGCAGTGCTGCGAGGAAGGCCAGGGCTCTAAAGACAGGTTAACTAGTTGGGATTTCTTTGAAAATTATCCGGAAACAACTTCGGAAATAAATCCAAAAATCATTTTTAAATTCCTCCTCAATGTTTCTTCGAAAAGAATTAATTTTAAGAATTACTTCAGAATCTACCTAATGAGTTCCTTCGGAATTCAAAACTTCTTCCTGAAATTCTTTAAGAAATCCTTCGAATCATTCATTTAGAAATATATTCACGAATTCCTTTTAAACATTATCCGCGAAACCTTTCGAAACTCCTTAGGAAAGATCTACGGAAAATATTCCAGTAATTCTTTCGGATATTCCTTCAAAAATTCCTTTGGAGATTCGTTCTGGAATTCCTTTACAAACTCCTTCGGGAAATTTATTAGGGGTTTGAAAATTCGCTTAGGAATTTCTTCGGAAGTTGCTTTTTTTTAGGAATTCATTGAGGAATTCCTTCAGGATTTCCAGATTATTTTGTAAATACCTTAGGAAATTTCTTCAGAAATTCCTGTTAGCGTCGAACTTAATTTCTGAATTAAAATAAAAAAAGACGTGAATAAAAAATAAAAAAATAAGGATTTTCTAAAAAGTCCTCCAGAAATTCGTTTAGAACTTTCTCCAGCAAATATTTCAGATCTTTCTGCAGGAAATTAATTTGGATATTCTTCAGTTTTTTTCAGCAACTCTTTCAGAAATTTCTTCGGAAATTCCTCTGGAATTTTCTTCAGAATTTCTTTAAACATTTCTCAGGAAATTCCTTTAGAATGTTTTTCGGTAATACCAGCGGAAAATGCTTCGGAAAATTCTCTTAATTTTGTAGGCATTCCTTTGGGAAATAGTTTGGAAATGCCGTTTGGAATTTCTTGGCATATCCCTTTGAGAAATCTTTGACTTTTTCGTTGAAAATTTCATCGAAAATTCCTTCAAACATTTTGTTGAAAATTCCTTCAAGGAAGTAATAAAACTTCTGAAAGAATACATCCAACAAAATATCGGATAGAATTCAGGTATTTTGTATGGTTTAATTGAAAAAAAGATTTCCTAAAGAAATATTTGAAAAAAATATCAAAAGAATTTCCGATGAAAAAATCATAAAATTCTCCAGACTTTTATTCAGGAACAAAAATTACCCTGATATCAGCTTTTTTTCAGAATAATGTTGGCGTATATAATTAAATATTTATGAACATATTCAATTTGGCGAGTCACGTGTCTCATCGTGCCCTAGTTTAAATCCACTAAAGATCGCAGATACTCAATAAATAAAACAAACGGTGCAACGAAAAGCAAGCCTTGTGTTTCCAGTGCCTCTTAGCCTCTTATTTCCTGTAGTTTATATAGAAATAAAATGACGAATACAATTCTTCGGGTCATTTTTCTTAGCAACGAACAAGTTGGTAGGAAATGTTCACAAGAAAAGCTGTTTCACACTGCTAGCTGAGCATTATATAAAAAAAATAAAATTCGCCCATAAAGTACATGATAGTACAACATTTATTTAGTATAAAATAAGGATGATTACTCATGCTTCGATATAACGTACAAACTTGAAATCGATATGTACGTTATATTGAAGTTTACCTGTACAAGGACTGATCTGCTGACAGAACACTTACGAAACTTTTAAAATATATTTATGCTCTTTTTTTGAGACCCGATCAATTTCACTTAAGGACCAGCATCTCGTAATCCAAAACAAAATTCACTCACGTTTTCAAGTGCTTACCACTCAATATGAAAGCATCGCACAACTGTCATTTTCATTATTCCACGCATGCTACAATGCAGCAAATCTGAAATAATAAAAACAAAAGTAACTGTTCTCCTCTGCCTCCGTATTGAGTGGTGTGCCCGCGAAAACGTGGGTCAATTTAGTTTTGGACTCTGTGATGCTTGTTCCCAAAACAATGGTACTCTATCTGAAACTCAACTGAGTTTGCCAAGTACGCAGAAATCAGTAACAACTCTTTTTTTTAATATTCATTAAATATGGTTTAAACTTTAAGATTTTATTTAGAATTTTAAAATGTTATCTGATCGTGCATGTGTTTTAATAGGGACGATAACATTTAAAATACTAAAAAATCTGTACAAATCTGTATTCTATTTGAAAAATCTGTAATCTGTATGAAATTTGTATTGACGTCTAAAAATCTGTAAAATACAGATAAATCTGTATATATGGCAGCCCTGCTGCACGCACACTCGTGAATTAGCACTGTTAAAAATACTATTGCTAGTGCCGGTTCTCTTAGTTTTGTTTAACCCAGATGACGGAACAATTCTTGTAATGGGACGCAAGTTCGTATGTACTTGAATCGATCTTATTACAAACCAAAGAAGGAGTATTACGTGCAATATTCTTTGTTTCTAAAAGCTTGGCAGACTTCGAGAAAAAGTACTATCAAACAGAAAAAGAATGTTATGCAATAATATGGGCAATGGAGAAATGTCATATGTATCATGTATTTATATCGATGATATATGACGAGGATGAAATTCAAAGAAGCAACATATTCGGAGACTCGGAAAGAGGTTCCAATGGAACTCAGGACAACAACAGTGAAAAATGATTTAACGCTGTATGAAAAACTGATACCACGAGAAGACAGGATTATAATTATAAGAAAGAGTAGTGCATTCGGTGCACTTGGGACATCAAGGAGGAATATCTATGGAAGCGTTATTGCGATCTGAGGTATGGTTCCCACTCATAGATAAACTCCTGGGCATGACCATGCCGAACTGTAAACCTTGTAAAATGCTATGGAAATGCTAATATCATCTTCCAAACTTGGACGTACATGTTCATGATAGCATTAGAGGCGAAAGTATAGAATTGATAGTTCCGTTAGGATACGGCAGGCATGAAGAATGTTTTTATAGAAGTCGATTTGAAAGCGAGCGGAGGGCAATATTTGTGATGGCACATATCGCACGACCTTCCTTCTGCCAAGCTGCCGATATGTGCCATCACAAATATTGCCCTCCGCTCGCTTTCAAATCGACTTCTATAAAAACATTCTTCATGCCTGCCGTATCCTAACGGAACTATCAATTCTATACTTTCGCCTCTAATGCTATCATGAACATGTACGTCCAAGTTTGGAAGATGATATTAGCATTTCCATATCATTGTAAATCGTTTAACTTCACGTAGAAGTAACACACACGAAATCATTAATTTAGTGTACTTGTAAAATTACTACTCTTGCTGATAAGCCAAACCTTATGAACCGTCGGTTGCCGACTATGCCAAGGTAAGATCTAGTCATCGATTTAAAAAAAGGACTTCCTGGAGAGTTGTCTCTGTTAGTTGCTGTGTGTTATACACTCTTGGTATATGCAGATTGGAACGCTTTTGAAGTTGTTTAGTTCCTATGGGATCCCTCTATCAATCACATCGGATAATGGACCGTAGTTCAGAGCAGCGAAGTTCAAAAATGTTTGTTCAGGCTACGGTATACACATTACTCTTTCTAAGCCAAGGAGCAAGCAAGGCAAATGCGAAACATCGGTAAACGGATCATAATCAGCATTATTCTCGAGACGAATCAGCATCGGGCTGAAAGTCTCGTTAATAAAGAATAAAAAAAAGCATTATTCAGCGAAAGACTGCAAGTGGACTATATGAATATTTGAATGAACTCTTCAAGAGACAACAGGTGTATATCCGGCAAAACATGATGTTTGGAAAAGATATTAAGAACAGATCCACTAAGCTTGAAATGGGAGTCGAAAGTTTTTGTGTCAGTCTGAGATAAGCAGCATACCAGGTCGGACGAACAACAGTTTAATTTGTAATTCCACCCCATACTCACCTTAACATTGATACCAATGTTTTCTGATATAAAGCGAGCTATTTGACTAATTGTCTATAATAGCTAGTTATAGTAAATAGGTATACCATGTTAAAATGTTCGAAGACTTGTTTTGCATATACATACCGTATGAAGGAATTAAACTTATTCTAAAGAAAAAAAAACGCATTGATTTGGGAAAACCTTGATATCTGTTTTGGATCAGCCACCCATAGATTAAATAGCCTCATGTTCGATGTCAAAAATGTCAATAGTTTCTGCTCAATGGCAAATAAATAACCTGCGAGCACTAAGCTCTGCAATTAGCTCTGATTTATGGGCACGTTTTGTCAATGGTCTGTTTAATCGAACTCGGCCGAAGTCCTAGTTCCTTCGATCGGTAGCACCGTCAGTGACCGTTGATACAAATCAACATTCACTCCCTGGTATAAGCGGATAGTGGCAATAAAATGTGAAATATTGATAATCTAAGCCTGGAGCAAAAATATGGAATAGCTTAGGCAATGAAAACAGAGAACACTAAAAGCGCTGCCAAATTACAAGCCAACTGCAACCGATAATGCGTTTGCCCAATAATTATTGTAGAACAGATCGGTCGCTTAGATAAATCACGAGGGTAGCCACCGTATTTATTGTAATTCGCTATTCGACAGTAGCGGAGAACACCTTTATGGCCTCCTGTGACGACGACTGCGACCACGAAGGACGCCATGTCCGTTATTGCCTTTATGGTAAAGGTAGGCGCAACTCTATCACATAAAGTCTGTGCCGAGCTTAGCTTATAATTTACCCAGAGGTGACAATTATATATTTAATCGTGGTGACTTTTACAAAAGTGCCGGATGTTTTTAGTTCCGGCCAATAAAGTTGCAATCACCAGGTATAAGATAATGTTGCTCGCCATGTTTCGCATGGACAATATGTGTATTAAATGGACTAATTAAACCATACCAACACTACAATCCCTCATTAATCTGAACACTTTAATTTTGTGAATCAATATTTGCACTGCAAATCAGAAATTGATTTGTTTCGTACAGTTAGAGACACTCATCAATCCCAACAAACATTGGAGATGGGTAAAACGCTTATGAAACCAAAAATAGTCTTATTCAGCTGCAGCCAATAAACAGCTTATTCAACTTAATTGTTTGATGGGATCAGCAAAAATACACAGTGATTTAAGTTACGGATTCGAGAACACCAGTCACGGTTTCCAGAATGTTACAGAAAACGTGATTGTTGTTCCCGAAATCGTTACTCAAAGTACACTAACAAAAATTATTGGAAAAAATCTGAAGAAATCTACAAATTAATGTTATCGCTATATGGAAATCCACACAAAGGTTATAAGGTTTCCACATATGCGAATTCATATAGCTATTATGTGGGAAAAGCTATAGTCAAAATGTATGTGTGCCACACATAAATAATATGATTGGATTTTTATCAGTGTACAGTAGAGTGGGGCATCCTGGTCATTTTTTCAAATCAATGGTTTTTCGAAGCCATTATGGGTCCTGAACAACTGTGCAGAATTTGGGACCGATTGATTGCTTCCTCGCTTTTCGCATCGCGTTTAAAGTTTGTGTGGAAATTAGTATGGGAGATCGTATATTTTTGCATTTCTACTACTAGAGGATTCAGTTCATCGTGAACCAAGTGGCACATTGCATTAAAGTATAACCCAGAGGATGCCGAAAAGCTTTGCTGAAGAAGGCACGTTGCTGGAACGTCCACGAAAAAAAGTTATAACGCTTCGAAGATTAAGTGTTCAAACCGTATGCAAAAAATCGTTTATTCTGCCAGCACTGCCGAACTACGTAGATCAATAATTTAACTGAGTGTTATTTCAAAATAATTGATCTTATAGGGCTTTAGAGCTAATGGGAGCTATCCAGAATCATTTCACAAAGAAAAAAATCCAACTAGAAGGAAGATGGGTTTTGCCCTTCGATTACCATAGGTAGTCCGATAGTGCTGGCAGAAACATTGATTTATTGCATATGGTTTGAACAATCAATTTTCGAAACGTAATAACATTTTTTTGTAGACCTTCCAGCTACGTACCTTCTTCGGCAAAGTCTTTCGGCATATTCCAGACTATATGCTAACGTATTGAGTCACGTGATTGATGATAAATTGAAGCCGCTAATAGCACAAATATAAAAAAAGTACGTTTTCCCATACTAATCTCCATGTAAATTTAAAACGCGATGCGGCATGCAAGGTCGCAATCAATCGAGCCCATATTTGGCACAGTTGATTGGTGTCCCAAAACGATTCAGAAAAACCTTGAGGGACGATTCAAATATGACGTCCACTACTTTTTGTGATTGCTAGACCCCCTCTCCCCCCTCTGTCATGCTTTTTTGTATACCTAGTACATGTAATGTCACAAAATCTTCAAAAAAATCGTGATCCTTTATTCGTCGCCTAGGTCGTTGCCGATTGTATCGAGTCGTATTATCTTCTATGTCGTTCGTAATAGTTGTTTTTAAAGGCGGCTTATTGGGCCTGCGCAAACCTCCTGTCTCGTCGGAGGGCCGTCGTGTCAGGGCTGTTTAGCGTCCCACCTAACACCAGGACTTGGGCTTGTGCGCTTTGAGCGGCACACGGTCGCTTTGGCGGAGCCTACTTGCGGATACATGCAGCTTTTTATAGAGGTTTAACAGGGCCCACTGTCAAACCCCACCACATCCTAGGCAGGCGCCACAACTCGCAGATGGCCTGGGGAGGGATCGTCAAGCCCTTGGACATAGTCCCTGCTGCCTGCTGCCTTGGTTTGCTAATGGAGCACTGAAGCAGTATATATTTCTATGCAAAATACATACCCGAGCAGAGTCCGCTATCAAAATATTATCAAAATGATAACAAATTGAGTTTTTGATATCATCTTCTTCTTCTTATTGGCATTACATCCCCACACTGGGACAGAGCCGCCTCGCAGCTTAGTGTTCATTAAGCACTTCCACAGTTATTAACTGCGAGGTTTCTAAGCCAGGTTACCATTTTTGCATTCGTATATCATGAGGCTAGCACGATGATACTTTTATGCCCAAGGAAATCGAGACAATTTCCAATCCGAAAATTGCCTAGACCGGCACCGGGAATCGAACCCAGCCACCCTCAGCATGGTCTTGCTTTGTATAACTATAGCATATTTTGATATAGAATTGCAGAGTACTCTAGCAAATATCATAATTTGATATTATTTTGATAACTGAAAATAATAAATAGAGTCCGTATTCTATAAACCGCATGAAAACATATTTGAGGCCATACACTTATTACGTGACAGCTTAAAGAGGGAGGAGGGGTCTGTCATTTTTACGTTCCTACGAATGAAAAGTTATTTGCAAAATAGTTATTGAAGGAAATCTAACATTGGGAAGGGCGGTTGAAAAATCCAGTAAAATATCATACATAATAAAAGTACGATTCCTATCTTCTATATGAATAGAAATTATTTTCCGTTCAATGGTATATGAAGATTTTTCTTACGGATTGAAAAGATGAATTATAAAGTCAATGCATTGATAGTCGTTTATTTTTTGTTGATTAAAATTTATTTATTTTAATCTATATGAGTGTTGAACTTGCAATCTGGTATAAAATTGCTCACTTTGTGTTCTAATTCCATAATAAAAATAACGCAATGTCGAATGTTATCATCAATCTTTTTTGCCTTTCTGGTACAACAAAGTTGTACCGAAAGGCTATCATTTCACTCCGAAAACGAACTTTTGATAAGAGTTCCGGAGACCCATAGTATTATATACCAATCGATTCAGCTCGACGAGCTGAACAAATGTCTGTCTGTCCGTGTGTGTGTATGTGTGTATGTGTGTGCACAAAATTTTTCACATAGTAACCCTTACCCGATTTTCTTGCAACAAGTTGCATCCGACAGAGACTAAAACGCCGTTGATCACTATTGAATTTCATAATAATTGCGAATCGCAAAAAAAAGATAATATTACAATAGTGATGAGACATAGTCACATAGAACAATAATGTGTTATGAAAAATGCCTTGCATCTATGAATATTTTTGAAGTTTATCCGTGGCTTGCTCCCATTAAGAGTTTCATCGTACTATAAAGATGCTCGTGTTGCACGCATTTAGGCGTAAGTATGCTCTTCGTTCAGTTTCATAGTACTATGAAATTGTCCGAAAGTCAAAATTCGAACACAGGAAATTCGAGAAACTTTTGGCAGCGCCATCTGTCGTCTACTAGTGTGAATTTTCTATCATAACATTAGACGGTGTAACTGTTTTGCCTTTCTTGTACATCATCGAGGTGTAAGCGTGTAAGTGTAAGGCTACATTTATTACCTTTTTGCGCGAGAAAGGCGCCATCACCGCTAGGTGGATTAATCTGGGTTTTATACTTAACAAATGTCCTAGTTTATACCTACATAACCATATTTTCATAAAGTTGATAATTTTCCAATGAATTATTGGCAGTGGCTGATTTTCTACTCGCCGCAGCCACATCCAGGCGCTATAGTATATGCATAAAATAGCCAGCAAGAGTTAACCGCCAGAAATTTGTATGGCGAAAGACATCTAACGCTGGTTTTCTCAAAATTAGGAACTTTTCATGAAAAACTATTTGGTACTGGTTATGAGGGATGGTGTCCGCTACTACGCCTACCAAATATTTTTTCGGTTAAAGTGCTTAGTTTTGAGAAATCGAACCTTAGATGCCTTTCGCCATACTGATTTCAGAAAGTTAACTCCTAGTGTGCCGCTGTAAGCACGCTCAAAGCAGTCGATTCATTCTCGTCCAACACCGTAAACAGTGTTGTCCATGTCAGTTAATATTGTCTCTATGCGTAAAAATTGATCATCTATTCTGATGTATGAGTCGTCATACCATAAGAGTTTACAAGATTCATTTGTTCGATATTGTACATGATTAAATTGAAATCTGTCATGATAACTAAATTCTAATTTTGAAATATTCAGCTCACCTGTTTTTATGGAGGTGAAAATTGTAAATTTTAATCGTTCGTCATTTTTTAACTTCATCGCTTTTTTTAGGAACCAAATCCGCGAATGCCAATTTATTGATGACTCTTAGATCTGATTAGGCAATAATTTGCCTAAAATGTCAAAACATGTTCGTTCATAATATATTTTTCTAATATTTGTACATCTGGGTGATTGTTCCCCGTTCTTAATTTTAGGATCATATCATTTACACTTTCATAAGGAAATAAAGAAGAATTCCAAAATGCTCCAAAGTTTCGTGCGCATGTTACTTTTTTATAATTTGCAGATCGACTACTTGAACAAAGGTATCTCCTGCACGACGATCATTCTGCAGCCATCAAAGTGGCTTCGAACTACAAGAAGCTTATTCATTACGTCATAAGCAATAAATCGAGATAAAATTATTTTCTATTATCAGTTATCGAATAAGACTGAATAATAATGAAATAAAATGATTCAACACCAAAAGTCAAACTAATTTTGATATTTTTATTTTGATATCATCTCAAATAAAATAAAACATTTTTTTCTGATATCAAGACTAAAAATAACTAAATGATAACTAATCTAGTTTGTAAATCTTGATATCGCGTAATATTTGTTCGATCAAACGAGTAACTAAATAAGATATCAGAATTTTGAATCAAAATGATATCAAATTGAGATTTTTTTTGTTTTTGCTCGATATAGTCATTATCATAAAGAAAACTCATTATGTAAACCGTAGAAAATATGCCCAATATCAAAATAAGTTTTTTTTTTGTTTCCCGTCATATCAAAAATTGTTATCATTTTGTTTACAACAAATCCAAATCCAAATACAACATTTAGTTCTCAACTTTTGATGTGATTACTAATAACTCGACCAGAGGTTCACCAAAATTTGATATTGCAAATGAAAGTATCAGAATATCAAAATATGTTTTCAGTTTGCTTTCATTCTCTGCTCGGCAGGGTATTTGAATCATTTGTTTGAGAAACTGCATAAGTCCATTTTACACTATTTCGAGAAAACAACAAAAAACTGTTTTTGGACAAATTTGCACCGAATCTTTTGATTTCTTTGATGAAGTTTAATAGTTTTTGGCAAAACTCAACACCCTGGGGCACTTTCAGTGCAAAAAATGTAAGCAGTACTCCACAATTGCTCCTCAAAGTACGTGGACATATGTAATCTCTCGAACAAACGATTTTTTTTTCATACATTCCTGAACAAAATTTTTTTCGTATTTTTTACCAGAATACGTATTTTTGGACGAGGATTCAGAATATATGAAAATCTTATGTTGGTCAAAAATGTTACATATGCAGTTTCTCAAGCAAACGGTTCACTTGTTCCATAAATCATAACATGCTCCTATATCAATAACATTCGTGAAACGGACAATTTTGGTTTGATTTGTGTCGTTCTGTTGTTATCCGGCGTGCTAACTGCTAAAAAAATCCAACTCTTTGTTTTCGAATGTTATTGATTTAGGTACATGGTATGAATTTAAGGAGCAGTTCCCCTATATGATGTAGCTAACACATAATTTGTAGCTAACATATACCAAATGGAGTGAAAAATCATTCATAATACGTATGTAGTTATCGAAAAGAACGCCACTCACTGCTCGAGGCTCAATTGAGGCAACCCAAGTGGAGGCCATATGCCGCCTCTTAATCAGTGGCGATCGAAATTGATTTGTTGCAATTACAGAAGCCATGACGTCTCGCAACATGTGTAATGTATCAATTTGATAACGATCACCCTTTACGATCTCTTCCAACCATATACCGTCAGGTGTGCTGCCGCCACTGCAATGTGGCTTTGTAGCGCATGCGTGCGTTGTGTTGTTCTAATTTCACCTTGCGTGTACTGCCAGTCAGTCCACAGTCACTGTGGGTCACAGATCTAAATTTTATGGCAAAAGTCGAAAAAAAATCGGAAGGGTTTTTCTAGGGATCAGTATTTCGGAAAGCAATAATGATGATACTCAACGATTGAAAAATAATTTCTCAATTTTGCACGCTCGGTAATGATGTTTGTTAAAATTCTTTGACAAATGTGCCTGCATAATAAAAAAAACAGCATGTTGTATGGTGAGAATTATTATTCTTTTCTTTCTTTCTTTCTTATTGGCATTACATCCCACACTGGGACAGAGCCGCCTCGCAGCTTAGTGTTCATTAAGCACTTCCACAGTTATTAACTGCGAGGTTTCTTAGCCAGGTTACCATTTTTGCATTCGTATATCATGAGGCTAACACGATGATACTTTTATGCCCAGGGAAGTCGAGACAATTTCCAATCCGAAAATTGCCTAGACCGGCACCGGGAATCGAACCCAGCCACCCTCAGCATGGTCTTGCTTTGTAGCCGCGCGTCTTACCGCACGGCTAAGGAGGGCCCAAGAGAATTATTATTATGATGTAAGATATTGCATCACATTTTACGTTACGGTTATCAAATAATTTTCGAACGACTCAACCATAACCATTCGCCATGAATACTAAATGTCTATTTATAACATGCTATCCTCGAAATGTTCTTTTATTCCTGACATATAGGGTAAATGATGTATTTTGGACATCTGAATATATTTTGGACTTTTGGATATATTTTGCGTGCTTTTTGACTTAGCTTTCTTCAAACAAATAGGAATCATGTGTCTCTTTGGCTTCTTTCATAATCACATTTCTAACCACATTTATGTAACAAAATAAACAAAATATAGCCAAAAGTCCAAAATATATTCAGATGTCCAAAATACCCTAATCAACCATTTAACTTACTGACGTGCGAAAACCTTTCATTGTGGACGATCTGAAAATGTTCAGAGTAGTATCGTCTGCCTTGGATTGCCTCATACTGTAAAATGACGTTGAGGAGCAGCGATGCCCGATTGCTTCAACATCAATTCCGTAGATTCGCTCAAAAATTTTGGCTGGCCCTATTTCGGCGCTACTTTACAATCCTAGTATCAGAACATTACACGACTGATATCTAACTTATCTCAATGCATAGAAATTAGATAACAACAAAACCTCTAAAAGTTAAAATTTATAGTTATTGGTTTTGTTATATCCTAACTTTCATGAAAAACTAGAAAGAAATAGGGCATAGTGCCATACACACACACTTCCACACTCGCCGTAATGGCAGTTGCTATACATCTTTTTGATAGTAACGGTTTCCTACGTTCATACTACCGTTTCACATTTTATTTATTGATCTCTATAAGAAATTTCAACATAATTAACTTCCTATTTTTCAAAACATTTCAAATGATTGAGCTGTAGCGATGGCGATGCTATAGTTGTGGTAATGTTGGTTCCCCAATAATTTTGACGCATTTAGTTCATTCATAATTTGGCGTCAGTAGTAAGCTCTAGTCAGAACTAATCCAGTACTAGGCTGACCAGATCATTTCGGTGGAAAAACGGGACAAACGCACTTACAAAACGGGACACGTCAAAAATCTTGTGACAAAATTCAAGATCGGTAGAAATTTTATGGGCCAAATTTTCATTTTCTGTGTTAAAAGTTAAGTACCTTAACTAACCTTCTAAGTATTCAGTCAGTTGTGGAAAAATACTGAACAACAAATATTTCACTCTTCAAAGGGGCGCGGACAAAAAACACGAAGGAACAAAAAATTACTCATATTTCAATATTATAACAAAAGTGGAGTTTTGAGAATTTATTTCAATCCGTTCTTAAACATGCATTTTATTACTGACGAATATCAAACACTTTTTCAACTCTGAACAATTGAAAATAACAAAAAATAGTCAAAGTATCCTTCCTGAATGCTGATTTACAGTTCGGAAAACGTATCACGGGAGTTGGTCCCAAATCCCCTAAATCTCACCCCTTTTAAAAATGCATGGGGAACCAACTCCCGTGACACGTTTTCCAAACTTTACAAACCAGCCTTTCAAGCCGGTGTGGGCATTAGAGAGATAAAAAAATGTCGATTTTAATCATTTCCATTAATATGGTTGGCGCATGTGAATAAATATCAAATCTAATCGATTTACAGTCCTTTTTGATCGAAATTGATTAAAATGATGCTAGTAGCCTCACATCTCGGGAATCTTGTCCATTGGTTTTGTTCTCATGTGGTTTCAAAAATGCCCACACATATGGAAGCTCCTGATCTGTAAACTAACCTTAAAGTACGTGAGTACCGAAATCCGACAACATTTTCATTTGATTTGAAACTGCCTTAAACTCGATTTGATTTTGTTCATCTGGTTTATTGATTACTAGTCGACCCGGCAGACGTTGTCCTGCATAGTAGGCGGAAATGCACGCTGTGAACTGCCCATGCAAAATTTCCATACGAATCTTTATTTTAGTTTTTCACGATTTACTCAACCTTACTCGTGATTTTCGCATGGGCAAATATCATATAAACCCGTCGGAAATGATAACGAACATATCTGCTGAAGGAATGGAGAAAATCCATCCAGCCGTTTTTGAGTTATGCGGATACGAACACAGACCATTTCATTTTTATTATATAGAAGACTAGTTGACCCGGCAGACGTTGTCCTGCATAGTAGGCGAGAATGTGCATTCCGAACTGCCCATGCAAAGTTCGCATAGGAATCACAATTTTAGTTTTTCACGATTTGCTCAACTTTACTCGTAATTTTCGCATTAGGAAATATCATATAAACCCGTCGGAAACTATAACGAATGTTTCTGCTGAACAAATGAAAAAAATCCATCCAGCCGTTTTCGAGTTATGCGGATACGAACACAGACCATTTCATTTTTATATAGGGGGAATGACGGCTTTGGCAGGTTTTGTTCTATTATTGGCAGGGGGGTTTTTTATGACTGACTATGCTCAAATTTGGCCTAAACATTATTTGCATATCAAAGAATATAGTGACCAAATTTCATAAAATTTGGTCCACAAAAACCCCCCTGACAATAGAACAAAACCTGCCAAAGCCGTCTGTTCCCCTATAAGATTATTATTCTTTAATATCGTCGTTTTTTTACAGTGAATGAATTTAAAAATATTCTGAATTATTCAGAAATACTTTGAAGGATTCTTAATGTTTCGAAAATAAACAAACGATTGAAAAATATGTGGTAAAGTAGATTTGAAAAAAATAGAATTAACGTACTTCGCAAGATGTAACAAAAATCGAAAATGAACTTAATCTTTAAACTAGAATGTCTGCTTCTGCGCTTCATTTTATTGAAGTTGAAGCGTGACCTGATTTCCAGGATATACTTGCCTACCAAGATACCGGTTCCGTTCAATCCACTAATGAAATTGGCCAAATTTTAATTCCGTTTTTGGAAGAATCAATGAAAAAACAGGACAAATTGTGGATTTTTTAGATTACGACGGGACAGCACAATGAGGTCTTAAAAACGGGACTGTCCCGTTAAATACAGTACGTATGGTCAGCCTATCCAGTACAGAAGTAAAAAACAACCCTGTATTTACACTGAAATTAAGATTGCAAACGAAGAAAGCCCTCAAAATATCGAGATTACAATCCATCCATTACCAAGCTTCTATTTAATCCAGGAGTTCCTCCATAAATTCCTTGAAAAAAATCTTGTAATAATCATCCTGGTGTTATTTCATAAATTTATCCACAAATTCTTTGGAGTCTTCTAGACATTTTTCTGTAAATACTTTAAACAATTCTATAGGAAAAACCTCCAGAAATTAATTCGGTAAGTCATCCAAAACATTATTCAGGCATACCTTAATTTTTTTTTAAATTCTTCAGAACTTCTCTAGATATTCCATCAAAAACTATTCCAGGAATTCATTTTAAAATTCCAATAGGACTTCCTTTGGAAAATCCTTCGCAAACGAGTTCAGAAACTTCTTCGGAACCTCCCAAAGTAGTTGCTTTAGAATTTCACTAACTTCCCACCAATTCCTTTGGCAATTTCTTAGTAAGTTCCGTAAAGAATTCTTTCGGAAAATTGATCAGAAATTCTTATAAGGATTATTAAGGGAATTCCTCCAAAAATTCCTTAAGTATTATTTTCAAAAAAAATTACAGGAATTAATTCAGAAATTATTTTATTATTTTTTATTGAAATCGCTACACAAAAAATTCCATGTACTCAGGAATTTATCCAGTAGTTCATTTGGAACTTCCTCTAGAAAATTCTAGGACGAAGCTCTAGGAGTATCCGAACGAATTACAAAAGGAATTTTCAAAGTTTTGTTAAAGAATGTTCGACATTCAAAAGTCTTAAGAAGAATTTTCAGAGGATTTCCCGTAGAAACTTTCGAAGAAACTTCTTGAGAAATTTACAAGGACTTTTCTGAAAGTATTTCTGGAAGAATGTGCAATGGAATTATTGGTGAATTTTTTGAAAATCATTTGGCAACTCCCGAAAGTATTTTAAATGTATGTAATAAAATGTTTAATAAATGTTTGAGCTTCTTCTTCTTCTTCTTCTTCTTGGCATTACATCTCCACACTGCACTGGGACAGAGCCGCCTCGCAGTTTAGTGTTCATTAAGCACATCCACAGTTATTAACCGCGAGGTTTCTAAGCCAGGTTACCATTTTTGCATTCGTATATCATGAGGCTAGCACGATGATACTTTTATGCCCAGGGAAGTCGAGACAATTTCCAATCTGAAAATTTCTTAGACCGGCACCGGAAATCGAACCCAGCCACCCTCAGCATGGTCTTGCTTTGTAGCCACGCGTCTTACCACACGGCTAAGGAGGGCCCATGTTTGAGCTGTGTTATGAATTGTGCAGTCAAGAATCCAGACGAGCCCCCCCCTCGGATTATTTTGTCTGAAATTAATAAATTGATGGGGCAACAATAAAATTTCCATATTTTTTTTGAATTTTCAAAACATTCTTTATAAATCCAAGGAGTTTTCGATTTTTCCATTTTTTAAATAATTATTATTATCTCCCATTAGTCTCATTGACCTTTCGGAGACCAATAGGACATAACTTTCAATAAATATTTGAAACGGTCTTTCCCTCTAAATAAAAACCCATGTATCAGGAACTTACACATATTGTTCACTCAACTTGAACTAAATTTGAAACTAAAAGTTTGCTAGTAAAAAAAATCCGTAGATTTCTGCAGAAATTTTCAAATTTCCGTAGTTTTAGTCTACGGATCCGTAGATCCATAAAAAGCATGCAATTCCGTAGATCTAGGGAAATTTCCGTAGATCTGGCATCGTTGTTGAGGAGCTGTTACGGTGGTGCAAAGAAAACGGCATGTTTGTGAATTTAAAAAATGCAAAATCACTAGGCTAGAAATTTATGAAGGAAATTCTCCGATATCGCACCAGAATTTAACTTGGAAATCCTTAAATAATTCCTTCGGAACTTTTCCTGGAATTCCTTCGGGATTTTTTTTGCAATTTCTTCAAAATTTGCTTCAAGAATTTCTACAGGAATTCCTTTAGGATTTGTTCCAGGAATTCGTTCAAGTATTTCAACGGCAATTCCCCGAGGCATTGTCCTAGAGTTCCTTCAAAAATACCTTTGGGAATTTCGCCAGGAATTACTTCCGGAATTTCTCTAAGAATTCTTCCAGGTGTTTTTCGGCGAAATCCTTCTGGAATTTCTTCCGGGCTTCACTCGGAAATTCCTCCAGAATTTCATTAGTGATTTTTTTTGGGAGTGTCCTTCAGGATATCCTCCAAGAGTTTTTCTACAGAATGAAACCTCATAGATTAATAAGATAATTCCTCCATGAATACTCTGAATAAATAAATCCTGGTATTTCCAGAAATTTCTCCAAGTATTTCTCTGGGAATGCTCTCAAAAAATCCTACAGGATTTTTTTTGGAAATTAGTTCAGATATTTATCTTAGAATTCCTCCAGATATTTTCCGGGAAATCCTCCTGGAGTTCCTTAATGACTTCGATCAAGAATTCATTCAGTACTTCATTTGAGAATTCATTTGTAAATTTCTTCATGACATCTCCGACAGTTCCTTTGGGAATTTCTCCGGGAGTTCCTACGGAAATTACTTCGGGAGTTCCACCGGCAATTCTACATCCAGGAGATCCACCAGTAACTCCTCCGGGAGTTTCTCCGAAAATTCTTCCAAGAGTTTCTCCAAGAATTCCTACAGGAGTTCCACCAGTAGTTCCTCTGGGAGTTCCGCAGGAAGTTCCTCCGGGAGTTGCTACAAAAATCCCTTCGAGAGATCCATCGGGAATCAATCCGGGTGTTCGTCCAGGAATTCCTCCGGGAATGTCGCCGGTAGTTTCTCCGATAATTCAGCCGGGAGTTCCACCAGTAGCTCCTCCGGTAGTTCCTCCTTGAGTTCCTGTGGGAATTCTTTCGGGAATTTCTTCGTGAATTCCTCCGGGAGTTTCTTCGTAAATCCCTCCAGGAGTTCCGCCAGTAGTTCCACTGGGAGTTCCGACGGAAATTCCTCTGAGAGTTCCTCCGAAAACTCCTTCGGGAGTTCCACCAGTAATTTTTCCACCAGTTCCTGCGCGAATTCCTCCGGTAGTTTCATGCTATTGTTATTTATTTATTTATCATCAGACTAAGGCCGGAGTGGCCTGTGCTGCACATAAAAGACTTCTCCATTCAGCTCGGTTCAAGGCTGCACTTCGCCAACCACGCAGTCTGCGGAGGGTCCGCAAGTCGTCCTCCACCTGATCGATCCACCTTGCCCGCTGTGCACCTCGCCTTCTTGTTCCCGTCGGATCGTTGTCGAGAACCATTTTCACCGGATTACTGTCCGACATTCTGGCTACGTGCCCGGCCCACCGCAGTCTTCCGATTTTTGCGGTGTGAACGATGGATGGTTCTCCCAACAGCTGATGCAACTCGTGGTTCATTCGCCTCCTCCACGTACCGTCCGCCATCTGCACCCCACCATAGATGGTACGCAACACTTTCCTTTCGAAAACTCCCAGTGCGCGTTGGTCCTCCACGAGCATCGTCCAGGTCTCGTGTCCGTAGAGAACTACCGGTCTTATAAGCGTTTTGTAGATAGTCAGTTTGGTACGGCGGCGAACTCTATTCGATCGGAGCGTATTGCGGAGTCCAAAGTACGTACGATTTCCAGCCACTATGCGTCTCCGAATTTCTCTGCTGGTATCGTTATCGGCGGTCACCAGTGAGCCCAAGTACACGAATTCTTCAACCACCTCGATTTCGTCACCACCGATAGAAACTCGTGGTGGGTGGCTCACATTGACCTCTCTTGAGCCTCTTCCTATCATGTACTTTGTCTTCGACGTGTTGATGACTAGTCCAATCCGTTTAGCTTCGCTTTTCAGTCTGATGTAGGCTTCCTCCATCCTCTCAAAGTTACGTGCCATGATATCAATGTCGTCGGCGAAGCCAAATAACTGGACGGACTTCGTGAAAATCGTACCACTCGTGTCAATCCCTGCCCTTCGTATGACTCCCTCCAAAGCGATGTTGAATAGCAGATACGAAAGACCATCACCTTGCCGTAACCCTCTACGGGTTTCGAAGGGACTCGAGAATGCCCCTGAAACTCGAACTACGCACATCACCCGATCCATCGTCGCCTTGATCAACCGTATCAGTTTATCCGGAAATCCGTTTTCGTGCATTAGCTGCCATAGCTGGTCCCGATCGATTGTATCATATGCGGCTTTGAAGTCGATAAATAGATGATGTGTGGGCACGTTGTATTCGCGGCATTTCTGCAATACCTGACGTATGGCGAACACCTGGTCTGTGGTAGAGCGTTCACCCATAAATCCCGCCTGGTACTGCCCCACGAACTCTCTTGCAATTGGTGTTAGTCGACGGCATTAAATTTGGGAGAGTACCTTGTAGGCGGCGTTCAGCAATGTTATTGCGCGGTAGTTGCTTCAATCCAGCTTATCGCGCTTTTTGTAGATGGCACGACACCTTACATCCACTCCTGCGGCAGAACCTCATCCTCCCAAACCTTGGTAATTACCCAGTGCAGCGCTTTAGCCAGTGCCTCACCACCGTGTTTAAACAGCTCTCCTGGTAGTTGGTCAACTCCAGGGGCTTTGTTGTTTTTCAGCCGGCCGATCTCCTCCTGGATTTCCTGAGATTCGGAGCCGGAAGTCGCATGTCCTGCGCGCGTGCTCCTAGGTTCATTACCATACCGCCACCGTTGTCTGCCATATCGCCATTCAGGTGCTCTTCGTAGTGCTGCCGCCACCTTTGGATCACCTCACGCTCGTTCCTAAGAAGGTTCCCGTTTATGTCCTTACACATATCGGGCTGTGGCACGTGGCCCTTACGTGAACGGTTCAACTTCTCATAAAACTTTCGTGCGTTATTAGCGCGGTACAGTTCCTCCGTCTCTTCACGGTCTCGATCTTCCTGCTGGCGCTTTTTCCTCCGGAAAATCGAGTTTTGTCTGTTCCGCGCCCGTTTGTATCGTGCCTCGTTCGCCCTCGTGCGGTGTTGCAGCAATCTCGCCCATGCTGCATTCTTCTCCTCAACTAACTGCTCACATTCGCCGTCATACCAGTCGTTTCTCTGATCCGGAGCCACCGTGCCTAGTGCAGCGGTTGCGGTGCTTCCAATGGCGGATCGAATATCTCTCCAGCCATCTTCAAGAGATGCTGCGCCTAGCTGCTCTTCCGTTGGGAGTGCCACTTCCAGCTGCTGCGCGTAGTCTTGGGCTAGTTCATTGTCTTGTAGCCGCCCATGCGGCTATTGTGGTCCAGCCATTTTTTTGAAGTATTTTGGAATACGCAACATCGTAACGTTCCGTAAAACGACCCTATACACTAGAGTGGTTCAAAAAATCGAATTTGCTCCATAACGCTCATTTGACTCTGTATCATGTTCTGAGTGTCCTCCGAAAATTTGAGCTCATTTGAATTAAAACTGATTTAGCACAAGCCGTTTCAAGTTCGCATACAAATTGGTATGGGTGTTGGCGCGACTGGTACTTCTGATCACCCTATCAAGTTTGTTCTGAGAACATGTTGATCTATATTAATTATAGGAACTAGTATTGTACAGAAATCGAAGCTGAGAGCGTAGAACGAAAGAGTGCTGGAAGCAAAATATCAATTGAAAAATAATCCCGTGGTTTGAAACCTATAAGTGAGTGCGAATAAGAACACTGAAGATTGTGAGTAGTTTTAATAGATATTATATTTGAATTTATAATCAATAAAACTTTGTAGTTTAAGCTCATCAACAAAAACATCGGCGTTTGTTTGCTTTAAAAATCAGTGTCACCGCAACAAACTTAAAAATCTTCAACCTCTGATCGTGCGACGCAGTAAGATGAAGAAAAATCGTTATCCGACACCTGGAGTGTATAATGAAGAAGAGAATAATATTCCACTGGAGAATAATCAGCAGACTACGAACATCTTTTCAAACGAAGCGGTAAAGCTTCATTTGGATTATTTGCAAAGGGAGCATGCAATCAGGATAAAAGCGATATCCGATCGTGAGGCTATAGATCTGATCCATGAGCGAAAAAGATACAATTTATTGCGATCGCTTTTAAAATGCAACAAAGGAAACGAATTCCCCGAAGAACCATTGCATCAAAATTCTGATGAGGATGATGACAGGAGCAGATGTAGTAGTGTTTCCCCTCCCAGTACCTTTGAATACAACCTGTCGTCAATTATTCAGCCATCTAGACCAAATGGTGATCAACTGACTTCAGATTAAATACATGCTCGGCAGGTTATACCAACAGATTTGCCTGTTTTCGAAGGGGACCCAGAAAATTGGCCTGTGTTCTATAGTCAATATAGGAATACTACGTTGGCTTGTGGGTTTAGTAATTAAGAGAATCTGGTGAGACTACAGAGGTGTATCAAGGGAAAGCATTGGAGTATGTGCGCAGTCGTTTGCTCCTACCTGAACTAGTACCAAAAGTCATAGAAACGTTAAAAATGTTATACGGACGACCAACTATAATAATAAATTCTTTGATAAACAAAGTACGCTCTATTCCAGCACCAGAGACAGAGCGACTAGAGACAGTAATCGATTATGGAATGGCAATTCAAAATCTGTTTGACCACCTTACCGCTATGGATCAAACTGCACATCTGCAAAATCCGACACTGGTGCAAAAGCTAGAAGCAAAACTTCCAGGGGAAATAATGCTACAGTGGATGCGATTTAAAAAAAAGCATCAACCCTCATCAATTAAAACGTTGAATGATTTCATGAATGAGTTGGTATAAACAGCTTCCGAAGTAACATTCGTAGGATTAGAGTCACGAAACCAACGTCGGATGCAAAGTGGTGGATACAACTCTGAGGATACATCACTGGCACAGTACGAAAGTGCGAACAATAGGTACTGTTTCGTTTGTCGGTCCCGAAATCATCGTGTGAAAGATTGCAGCGTATTTGAGTCGTTTGAAATTTGTCGAAGATGGAAAGCAGTAGGAGAACTGAAACTGTGTAGGTGCTGTCTTCATCGTCACACTAGTAAAGCATGCCAGGAAGCGTATGAATGTGGAAAAGATAGATGCCAACTACTACACCATCCACTCTTGCACCAATCGCGAAATCAATAGGGTGATCAGTATGACGCGCTTGAAAATGAATGTTGTAAATCTCCATATAATACGTAGAGTTACGGGGGGGAATGTTGGCGCGACTGGTACTTCTGATCACCCTATCAAGTTTGTTCTGAGAACATGTTGATCTATATTAATTATAGGAACTAGTATTGTACAGAAATCGAAGCTGAGAGCGTAGAACGAAAGAGTGCTGGAAGCAAAATATCAATTGAAAAATAATCCCGTGGTTTGAAACCTATAAGTGAGTGCGAATAAGAACACTGAAGATTGTGAGTAGTTTTAATAGATATTATATTTGAATTTATAATCAATAAAACTTTGTAGTTTAAGCTCATCAACAAAAACATCGGCGTTTGTTTGCTTTAAAAATCAGTGTCACCGCAACTCGATCGATATGCGCCCCCGGATGGACAATTCCGGTCTTCGTCTGTACTACTCGACGACTCTGCGAAAACATGACGCCGGTGTCCTCTCGGTGGGCATTCAATCCAACTGGCGGCACATCATCCCGCCCGGTCAGGAAAAAGCGGAGGAAGTAAGATTACAAAAAAGAAAACAGGAAATTTACGAATGTTCATCAGCTAAGTGCAAATATTGGATCAACATCGCAGAGAACCGGAACCGGCAAGGGGAGATAGTAAGCAGAGTCTAAAACGAAGTGCTTGTGTGTTAAAATAGTTCTCGACGTTTCTTATCAGCAAGCAGATAACGAAAAAAGAAGATCGTCGAAGAATAGAAGTGATCAATATGAGTGACGAACGGTGATAAAAAAATCTCTTTCTTTCATCCGTGATTTTTGTGTCAAATAAAAAAAGCCAATCTCAGATTTACAATCTGATACAAAAGAGAGTCCGGCTGGATTATGAACGTAAGTTGAAGAAATTGGAAGAGGATTATGAGGCAGCCGCAAGAGAAATTGATTCAAAATTTAGTTTACGAAAGGAGTCAATAATATTAAAATATAGCGGACAAAGCATCAGTGAAAGATCGACAAAGGAAGAACAGCGAATTTCTTACAGCGACAATACGAAATCACCCGATGAGCTCGATAGTGCATTTCGCTTGTGTGCGGCAGCTTCCCACCGTAATACTCTGTGTAAAACATCTAAATTTCCGCTAGTGTGTGTCGCACATGACGATATAGACGGATTGAAGGCTACAACCCACCAAAACATATCAATCAAATCAACGAACGGAAACCGTACTGTTCAACTACGAATCGGAAGGAAATTGAAATACATTGAATCTGAACCGGTGGCGGTAGGTAAAGCTTTGCATAATGGACAATGCTGTCAAGGAGGTTTCATTCGAGCCAGAGGAAAATCATCGCAACATACTTCACCGCAAATTTATTTTTCCATTATACACACTTAACCAGGGTTTTGTTGTTCGGTAATTATTTTTACAGATCTAGCTCAGTAAATTTTGATTTTACTGAGATATCAGTAAACCAAATGTCAAAATTGATATTTTCTACCGATGACTCAGTAATTTTAAATAAAAGTACTGAGGATCGCAAATAAAACTACAGATTTTTTCGGCAATTATTTTTTGTTCGGCTGTACGGTAAAAAAATACTGACTCTGACCGTAAAAATTATAGTCTTACCGAACACCCCGTCAAATATTCTTCCAAAATTACCGAACACAACTGCTAACAACTGCAACTCGATGGCAAACCTAATCGCCATTTGCATTTTCCAATGGGACATGGTATTATTCAAATGTGATTTTGCTTGAGGTTACACAGTTTTAGTTTTTTTTATATTGAATTACGAATAAAATAATCTATGGACATTGTGGAAGGATGGAATAACATAATAACAAATATAAATATACATATAAAGTAATGTTTTCCGGCATTTTGTGAGATCTAAAATTCAGATCAGATCTAAAATTCTTAAATATTGCACAGAAATAAAAGATCGCAATTTCCTATTCAGCTTACTATAACTGTAGTGGATGTGAAAGGAAAATGAAATTGTGATTTAATGATTGCGTTGTTTTCACCAAGACGCTTATATTTAAACAACTATTTATTATATTCTGTGCAATTCCTATTTTCCTTTTGTAATATTATTTTCTATTTTGAATTTTAAAAACCCAAAAAAAACATCTCTTTACCGATCGATCAGTAATACAAATAACGTTTTACCGATGATATTGTTAAATTTTTACCGACGTCCTGTTATTTAACTGACATTTACGGTGTTGAAATTACTGAACACGTCGTCAATTTGTTACCGAACAAACTGCAATTTTTGACAGTTCAAATTAATTTATGTTTACCGAGTATTCGGTAATCCAAAAAATTACCGGGCTCATTACCGAACGTTCAGCTGTTTGAAAACCCGGTAAAATTTTACCGACCCCAGTAATCTGAGTTTACTGTGTAGATTATGGCGCTTCTTCATTAAGGACATAGTTGGAAGAGTACCACGATGGCAGTCAATATGGCACCGGACTTTCCCCGGGTCAACCCCACACCTCCCGCATTCCTCTCCCACCAACATTCGAATGCACCGAACAGCACCGAACAAAAGTTTGATATTCAAATTACTAACCTGCTCACAGCATATTTATTTACTTCCCGTGATAATGAACATATTTCTTCAAAGAGTCCTATGCATTTCGGCACGAATTATAGCATAAATCAGCAGTTTCATGCCAATTTAATAGCCGTTCGCGATTTGGTGGGTTTATCACTGCACTTCACTTCTTCTCAAAGGGCATTGAAAAAATAAAGTTTTTACTCACTTCTCCGCACATGAGTAGCCCGAAATGTTGATAGAATGCAAATGAAACATCACTTTATGCAATCAGTCACTTGTCTGAAGCGAAAACTTAATATAAACTGCTATTTTTGCCCGAGAAAAACGACAAAAAACTGATCGCGGAGCGAATGTAAACACCGGCGTCGACAGCAGCAGACAAATAATTAGGGTGGTTCAAAACTGATTTTGCTCCGCCAGGCTCAGTCGATTATGTATCATATTTTGGGTGACGTTCGATGGTTTGGGCTGATTTGAATAGGGGCTTACCGTGTACAGGTCGTTTCGGGTTTGTATGACAGTTGATATGGCGACATGGCGAGGTTGAATTTTACATTATTCTGATTGTGGCACTCCGGCATTGGGCGCTGGCGGGGGAGACCATATGACTGGATGAAATATTCAAGAGCTTTAACTCCATAGGCAATGTATATTGAATAGCCGTTCCAATACTTAGGAGCAGGGTTGTTAATCGATAAATTATCGTCGTTAATTTAACGCCATCTTCGATAACGATAACGATTGTACGATGATGCTTCGTTGACGATAAGGTGAGCGTTGAATTATCGTTATCGAGTATTCGTTGATTTATCGGCAATTATCGAGTTAACTATTATGTGTACTAGAGTAAAATATGAATATGAACAAGTTGGTTTTGCCAAGATGAGATGCGTAACACCTATATATACATAAATACAAATATTGTACGACTCAAAGAGAGGGCTGAACTCCTCAGCCTAATTGAGCCGTGTTGAATCGGAGGCTAATTCGTCACCGAAGGTATTTTCATTCTGTTTAGTACTCTATGCCTGACACGCAATACTACAAGTAGCTACAAATAAATTGTGTACTGATTCCAGCTGCATATTCTTGCTTATCTGATATCTGATGTCTAGAAGCGATGGTGGAGCTTGGTCATTTTTTGAGCCACCCTACTAATATTCTTTGTTTTTTTTATAAATACGACACCAATACTACTACAGTATATGACAGTTTTTATTGAACAAATACTTTCAAAGCTTTGTTTTGGTACTCAACCCACCTTCACCTTAAACGCAGGTTAAAAGAAAACCTGGAACGACTAATTAGGATGCGGTTTTCGCTGAGTGAAAGCTCTTGAGTATTCCTTTTGGCTATGCAGGCTTTCTTTTAACCTGTGCTTAAGGTCACTCCTGACAGAATCCAAGTTTCAAAGTGCTCGTGTTTTCGGGGGCACACCACTCGATACGGAAGCAACTCACAACTGTCATTTTTATTTTTTCACGCGTGCTGCGACGCAGCAAAGCTGAATCAACACAAATTACAGTTGTCCGCCGCCTCCGTATCGAGTGGTGTGCCCCCGAAAACGCGAGCACTTTGAAACTAGGATTCTGTCAGGAGTGACCTTAATGAGGAAGCGCCATAATCAGTATAATGGAAAAATAAATTTCCCCATGCTAATTTGTATGCAAACTTGAAACGGCTTGTGCTAAATCAGTTTTAATCCAAATGAGCTCAAATTTTCGAAGGACACTCGGAACATGATACAGAATCAGATGAGCGCTGTGGAGCCAATTCGATTTTTTGAACCACCCTACTATACACCTTCCCAACTATAGAAAACGCTGCCGTTTGATCGCCCTTGAGTTGCTCTCCGACAGGCGGAAAGGCCTATAGCAACTATTTATCTTTAGTGATGTGTTGAGTGTTAGACAAAGGATTTGATCACCAAAGTTCGTTCAATGTCGGATTGGCAAAATCTATTTTGCAACACCATGCTTGTTAAACGGCCTAAGCCTTCCACTGTCCTGGATCATTCACACAGTCCCGCCGTTTTCAAAAGTGCCAATCGTGCCTCAGAAAATAACAAATTTGTCTCAGACGTCATCAGGCAACCGTGTCGCTGAGGCGTGTTCCCCAAAACGTCACCATACGGACTATGTTCTCGGTGACTGACGAGGCACCTGTCATAAGACGAGTTTAAACAATCCCATTGAATTCCACCACTTAATTGTATCCTGACAGATACGTATTTCGACCTCAACAGTAAGGCCGTCTTCAGTGTCTTGTACTTGACTCGACTTGAAGAAAATGATCGCAGCTTACACTATTTATACTATGCGTAGGTATAATAATTTATCTAGGTACTTATTTTACTACGGTGCTTATTTCTACTCGCTTGATGCGCTTAATGCTTAGGTATAAACTTGAAGAGCCAGGAGCTACCATTTCCTTGATCTTTATTCAACAATCGCGTTTGTACCTGTCGGTAGATTTCCAAGCTCTCAGCAACATCAAGTTTCCACGGAGAAGAGACATTTCTTAAAATTTTAATGTTTGATGTCGTAATTGAATGATTTTCCTGATATACATGTTCAGCTACCTTAGACTTAACTCATAATTTAATCCCTTATCAGTTTCCCTCTTAGCCTTACTTACTTCTGCAATATGTTCTTTGAACCTTACATCTAACGATCTTTTTGTTTGACCTACATATACTTTATCACACTGTGAACAATTAATTTGATAAACCCCGGCCTTATTTAACATTTCTACTCTATCCTTTGTGGAGCCCAACAGTGTCTTCAGTTGATTGCTTCTGCTGGAGAATACTAAATCGATGCCGAATTTCCTCAGTCGATGCCGTAGCTTGTGGGTGATGTGTCGATCATAGGGGACTATGATAGTACAAGACACTGAAGACGGCCTTACTGTTGAGGTCGAAATACGTATCTGTCAGGATACAATTAAGTGGTGGAATTCAATGGGATTGTTTAAACTCGTCTTATGACAGGTGAAAACATTCCACTAAAAAGCTCAAAATAATTTTCTTATCGACTGACGAGGGTTTGGTGGAGGGGCTGATAATTGAACCCATGCTCTTTTGGTCTAAGATGGTCTGTGAAGGTTCGCGAAGGTCCCAGCAAGATTTGTGAAAGCCCGTAAACATCGCGAAGAACTGTAAATGTTCGAAAAGTTGATCCACAGTCTGTGAAAATCTGTGAAGTTTCGCGTAGGTCTGTAAAGGTTAGTAAAGTTCAAGGAAGATTTGCGAAGATCCATGAAGCTCAAAAAAGCTCTACGAAGGCCTACAAGGATTTGTGAAGATTTGCAAAGTCCCGTGAAGGCTCGTTAATGTTCTTGAAGAACTTTCAACGCTTTAAAGATCCGTTACGGATTGTGGAGGTTTGCGAAGTTCTGTGAAACATAGAACAGTCCTTTACAACAAAATGACAACTTCCGTAATTACCTTCCTAGACTCTCATAGATGTGAAAAATTTATCCACAGTACAAATAGCACGTGCTTTCAAAGCATTCATTGCCACAATCCACCACTATCCACCGCCAGTCAATTTTTCAAAAATATCTTAGTAGTTTTTTTCTGGCGGTCCCTATGTTTTTCTTAGGCGCTTATTTTTGGTTTCGACTGAAAATAAGCGATGTAGTAAGATTTTTTTATGCGCGGCCTTTGAGTGCTTGCAAAACTCGCGAAACAAAGTGATCCTTTACCTTTATTTTTGATGGTTGATAATGATTACTGAAGGCGCGCGTATAGGTTTAGATGAAACTGTACTTAGGTTATTGAAGCAACGTTTTTTCGGCAGCTTTCTTTATGATCTGCATTCTTAACTAATGTTCCAATTTTATATACGTAGCCCATAGTGTGAACGCCCTTTCTGCGATCAAGAAATTGGTATATGCTAGATCATAAGCATGCCCAAGCGCAGAAGAGAAAAGCCTTTCAAAGGATTAGTATGATAAAAGTTGTTTGTTTTATTACTAATTGGAAACAATTTGAAATGCAATTGAACTGAATGAATTTAAAAAATCAATATAAACAACATGCCAAACATCAAGATAATTTGAAAATGCAGTTAATCAGGGATGAAATTGCGTGCAAATCGTAGTTCAGCTATTTCCAAGCTATGTCGTATCACATTTTCAAAAGTTTGAAATAAATTATTTTAATCCATATTGATACCAGCATTCGATCGAGTATGCGCTGCACACACCCTGTGCAAAGTGATCTCATTCTTGGAAGTATGCCACCGTAAGTGCGAGAGATCTTTATCGCGTGTAATTGCATTACTGGCTGCTTGTCCTAAGTAGAATCTAGTTTTCTTGGAAATCCTAGGGCTAATAAACTTGTTAATGTTTTATAATTTTCGTGTTGAACAGCTTATGTTTTTAGCGACATTTAATTCGCTCGCGGTTCGCCGCCAGAACCTAATGAATACTCATAAGCGCTAGGTTGAATTTGAATGAGGTCAGAATAATTCTTCTGCGTGACAACGCTGCCCAATGCAACTGCGAAGGGACGTGACGCGATGCGGTGCCCTTTCTGAACTGATTCGTTTTGGTCGCTTGCGTGACAAATGATCAGGTCGTGCTCATAGTGACCGCCTAATCAATCTGGTTGCCGTTGAGGGTCTGCCCATACATTATCATGTGAGTTCATAGATCCGGTAAGTTCAGTACACTTCGAAAGCTAATGTAGAGGCATCCATTAGTGCTAAATTTATTGCCACAGCGAAATAACCTTCCACCATCCAGTTCGATGCACATTCATGACAAACCTGTATGACGTGTCGCAGAGTAGGACCTTTTTTATTCTGAGATGTTATTTCAAGTGTGCACTCCTTAGGTGTGTATTTATTTTTAGTTGACAAGCAGACCGTAAAGCTAGCAAAATTAGAACAAGTTCTTATCTTAAACTAATTAAAAGCTATTAAACCCGTTGCGCGAACCTTTTAGATTGACAAGGTGCTTACTCGATGCGCGTAGGAGGCATTTTATATGATTTAAGTGTGACTTCACTTATCGGTGTGGACCGCCGATATTGGTACAAATCCGGATGTTGAAGCTCAAAACAAATTTAATTGATTGATATAAAATAGTGGCCACGGAAACTTACTTTATGTAACATGGTTTTACTTTTAGCTTTTGTTACCAAGATTTGTTCATACAGTCTGGTGTCCGACTGTAACTGCACGATGCGTGTCATATAAGTCGTGATAATATGTCAAAGCATTCTGTTTGTATTAACGCGAAAGTGTTGTTTCAACCATTGTATTTTCATATTCAAATCCAAACTGTGTACAGAAGATTATATATTCTAATTATTCCTGATCATCATTCCTTTTCCTCAAATTTTTATTAACTGTTATTGACCACACTTTTAAAATTCAAATTTCCATTGTTTTGGGATCTGGTGCTGAAACACAACACATTGAAACATTAGCACCACATTTTACTTTCGGAAAAGTATTCCGCTCGGTTATTCCATTTCTGCCCAGCGTCCCGGTACGTGAGAAAGATGGAATGCACTCGATAGCACAAAATCAAAACATTAACCCAATCAACTATAATAACTAGATCGATTCCAATCACCGCAGATGAACTCGATTTGGCAAAAAATATAGGCCTTCCCTTTCAGTATGGCCGGTACGAGCAGATCGGTATCACATTGCGCGTGGTCTCGTGAGCTCTGGTTTTCGTGAGCGAAAGTCCAATCCAGCACAGAATATCATTCGTTCGGCAATTTTTGCCAATCATTGCAATTGCAACATCACTCGACGGCGGCGTAGGTAGCTTAAGTTACAGAACAAGTCTGGGTTGGCTGCGTACTAAAATTGATCTACGGATCTTGTTAAATCTGGTCTTTGCCATATTTTTTTCAACCGTACAAGAAAGGCGCCGGAGCAAGGTAATATTAATTGATTTCTGCTCTCATTGCAATGGCTTCGTGCTCGGTGGTATGTCAAGAATTAATGATGACCATTTTATTTGATTAGCCTAAGTTATCTACAATGTAATGATGCTATCAGAGAACACCAATCACTTGAAACTCATAATAAGCTCATAGCAACCTGGATATTATCAGTTAAGATGAAATAATATTCATTGTACCAAATAATTCCCGATACAAAAAAAAATGGTGAAAAATCATTCACATAAATTAGCATAAATTAGGTAATACTAACTTGGTTTTGCCATATTGGATAGTTACTTCCAATAATTGATTATGCCAGTACTAGTTAGCTTAATGGATCTTAGTACACGGTACTAGGGTTGTAAAATTGTGAAAGACTGCCCTGGTGATAGCTGCGGGCTGATCTTCGTCTCTCTAATAGCCGATTTTGAGCTTGGCACGATTTGTACTCGTACTAATAAATTGCCAATTAACAGGACTTGTATCGCTGAAAATTTCTCGTTGTTAGCCGAGTGACACAATCCGTACTAAAGACTTGAAATAAGAACCGGTAGCTCCAACAGTAGTAACGAGGCCGACTTTTAAATGGAAGGCCTTAAGTGTATTCGATCTTGCCAAACAAGATCAATAATTTGTGTTTAACCACTCTACTGTCGTTTTACGCATAATTGTCCCATGTAGCAAAACGAGCATAAAATCGAATGAGGTTGGATGTTATAGCAAGTTTGACTCTCACTGAGTACTCTTCTCATTCTCATTTTCATTACATTCTCTCACTGAGATATTGAGTAAATTGCACCTTGTTAGACTCCTGAGCGAAAATTATTCGCTCAGTCACGATCCCTCATCATACAAAAAACACCCGCATGCTTCGATATTTTATAATAATTGTTTTGTAAATGTTTTGATCATTTTGTAAATATTTGCTTGTCATATTACGTCGACTTGCGTTTCTGCGAACAATTCGTTATCGGATATTGATTTGGATAAGCAAATTCCAAAGGGGATTCGGGAAGGGGATAAGGCTATTGCCTTATACACCGCGTATAGGTAAGTGTTCAAAAACAGCTATGCTTCTAGTTTCTAACTTCTTCTATCTATTAACATATGCGCACTGAGAAGAAACGGAAACCGAGATGGAGATGAAACGGAAGCGACGTCAATCGCATGGCTCTGTGGATCAGGAAACGGACAAAATTCTTCGGTTCGCTGATCCCAACGAATACGGTAATATAGATGTTGTCGAGGACTGGAACGCAGAAGAAATAAACTCAATCTCTGACGGCTATGCGCAATCAAAACTTCCTGATGGTTTGTACGGTTGTTGGCTCCTGGTTGCGGTCCGAGAGTTCAAGGGTCAAAGCTCAGGAAAAGATGCAGGTAAATGGGGAGTTTCTGGGAATACTCCAAAGGAGTTTGTGAAAAACTGTTGGCTATTGTCCCAACAGTTTCTCAAACGTGAAATAGTTTTTAATTGCGATGAATGTGGAGTGGCCCAGCCATCGTGGGGTGCCAAATTACAACCGGATGAAGGAGATTTCAGTCGCTTCGCATTATTCAACGATAAATCATGCCATAGGACGTACACTCTGGATAAAGTTACGACAACAATATTACAGAACTGGGGGAACAAGAAGATACATCTCCTGTTGCACGTGTACTTATTGTCCGTGAATAGCAAGACGGTTCACAAAGCAGTAAAGGACACTCTTTTGGAACCCGGAGAACGGGACAGAGCTGGTGCTGCAGCTAACAGAACGGTTGGTCTGTTAGCTGAAAAGCTTCGGGAAAAGCATGGAGCTCATTGGCATGCGGTAGATATTGCTTGGATGATGTGGGCTAACTCAATTTCTTCTTCTGATCCGTGTCGACATAAAAGCTTAGTAGATGAAGGTCTACCATCCCATCTAATCAATCATTTTACAGCGAAAGAGCTACCACAATTGAGACAAGTTCGGCAAAACTTCTCAGTTGCTCTTAACGTTAAAGCAGGTTACCACGATGAAATCGTTTTCATAAGAGACACATTCAACAGTCTTGAAAAAAAACGGTTGATAGCTTGAATTCCCAAATGAAGCTTTTGAAGAGAAACATAGAAGCATTGGAAGCACGAGATCGTCTTGGTGAATCTTTTCTTTCAGCAGCGGAACAAGCAGTTACATTCAGCGAGTCAGATTTTAGTGTTTCTTTGATTGAAAATATTAGTAATATTGAAGATGTAGATCATAGAGAATGAAATTATTATACTTTACATGAATTAACTACACAAAAGGTCGGGGTTCAGCCAAATCACACCAAGCGCCAACGAAAAATTACCCATTTTTCTGCCCAAACTTTCGTTTAGCGGATTTAATTGATCGCAAATCGTATCTGATATCGCTCAACGCCATTACAGAGGATAGCATACTGCAAATGCATGCTTGAATTGATATGAAACGATTTCCGTTGTCCTTGTACGAACAAAATATCACAAGCCAGTCAAAAAGCCGCTTAGTGCAGTTTGGCTGAACCCCGACCAAATAATAATAATATTGAATTTCATTTAGTGTTTTATTTATTCTAGTTAGAAAATAACTCCATTATTGTTCAAAACCAAGTTTGATTATGTCACATTCCAATCCAATAGTAGGGTCAAACCTTCTGCTTCTAATATAGCCATATTTCTTGAATAAATTATTCATGGAATGGTTTGCGAATTCTGTCAATACTTCCGTGACAGCTAGATCGATACATGTTTTCTGGCTCTCTAGATAGGATCTCTTGCATCTCCTTTTGATTAATCCAAATACGTACTAAATTCAATTGAAAAAAAGGGCAGTAGGGTGGAAGAAATACAGTGTATATTCCTAATGATCGTAAATAGCAAACTATCGCCGCATCACAATAGATCTTTGCGCCGTCAAGAATCCATACGGAATGAAATCCTGGATAACACTGCACCGTTTCAGATTTCAAAGCAAACCTTCTACAACATTTGAAGAATTTTACTCTATTAAAAGTTCCTTCTGTAGAAAATGCCTCTAGTAATCCTTCTTGTCCGATAAAGCACAGCAACATTCTAGGTTTTCGAACAAACTCTCCCCTGCAAATTAATCGCTTACCCTTTACTCCGTAGCCTCTGGATTCTATAGCATAGAAGCTCACTTCGTCTGTTATCGTTACCTTCTTGATGCAGAATTCGACAAATTGAGGATGCAGAGATGGAAATTCGAAACGTCTTCTCGAAGAAACTTTTGGCTTCATCCAAATAAAGAGTTTTTCACGTCTCGTTCATATTCTTTCTGAGAGAAAAATCCATTTCGTTCATAAATTGCAATCCAGTTTGAAATTGTTGACTTATGCTTTCTATAAATGATTGAAAGCTTAGCTTTAGACAAGCCAAGTAAATAGTACCCGGAAAGCACATGGTAAGCTGTATTAACAGATGCTCTTTTCTGGGAGACTCGAACCAAGATATTAGCCATCGTTTGAAATCCAACCTGTCGCGGAACACGATTGATTTAATAAATTAATTTAAAATGTTTTGAGTATGAAGTTTGTTAACTGTAAAAAGACAAGATATTTCGAGATGTTTCGTATATAAATAATATGATAAACAATCAGATCATCCATGGATAATATGATTGAGGAAAAATGATCTGTCAGCAATTATTTTCGCAGTAGTCTAAAAATTCATGGCACATGCAATATTGCCGCCACGCAATTTAGTGATCATTCAGCAGTTCCACACTTATTAATTGCTAGGTCTCTAATCCAAGTAACCATTTTTGCATTCAAATATCGTGAGGAAAGTCGAACTAATTTTTTAATCCGAAAATCTCCTAGATCAGAACCGGACTGGGAATTGAATCCAGCTACCGTCTACGGGGGTGTCATTGGGCCAAAATGTGGTATGCTCCAAGTAAATGTTACAAAGCTCTAGTAATTAATATTGGAATCAAGTTGTAATTAGTTAGGTACAAGCTTGAACAATAAATTTACCACTGTGTGGTGAAAAAATAATAAATGAGAGAAATTCATCAAAGTTATATGTTGTTTAAAATTGGCCCAATTGGTGACATTGGGCCACATACAATGTTCACCGGTGACGATGCAACGATTCAATCGTTCATTAAAAATAATTGCCTACATTACGGCTTTTACCAACTATGTATGGCAAATCAACCAAAAGCTTGGCCCAATCTCACCCCTTTTTAGCATGCATTGCTCGTTGCTACGAAAAAACAAGACCGCTAAATAAATATTCATAAAATTCGATAAAACAACAAACAGATTATCGTAACATGATCACCAGGTATCCATCGATCTAAAATTTAGTTGTGAAATATATTTGTGGGGCATTACTGACACTATTTTAATACGGGTTCATTCGATCAATAGTTTTACATTCAAATTCCAAGCATTATGGTACGAGCACAATTAATTCTTGGAATTTGTTTTGTGATTTCCTAGACGCGAATTTTAATATAATTTCGAACCGTATGAAGTTTTCATCAAAATTCGTAACAGTTTCTGAGATATTAGAAGTTGAAACATTTTTCGTTTTTGGCCCAATCTTACCCCCTAGGCCCAATGTCACCCCGAACAACGGTACCTTCAGCTTGGTGTGCGTTGAGCGAAGTACCGTTATGAAATTTATGTTACGCAGCACGTTCCTTTTGAAAGCTCCCAGTGCGCGTTGGTCCTCCACGAGCATCGTCCATCGTCTCGTGTCCGTAGAGAACTACCGGTCTAATTAGCGTTTTGTGGATAGTAAGTTTGGTACGGCGGTGAACTCTATTCGATCGGAGCGTTTTACGGAGTCTAAAGCATACCAGTCGTTTCTCTAATCCGGGGGCACCGTGCCAAGTGCAGCAGTCACGGTGCTTCCAATGGCGGTTCGAATATCTCTACAGCCATCTTAAAGAGACCCTACGCCTTGCTGCTCTTCCTTTAGGAGTGCCACTTCCAGCTACTGCGCGTAGTCTTGGGCTAGTCTACCACCTTGTAGCCGCCCAATGTTTAGCCGCGGAGGACGACTCCGACGCGTGTTACACGTCGAGAGTTTTGAGAGCAGACATACTGCAACGAAGTAGTGGTCGGAATAAATATTCGCGTACGTGCGTACGTTCGTGATGTCAGAGAAGAATTTACCGTCGATAAGAACGTGGTCTACAATTCCGCGCGAGGCTGCAAAGTTTATGCATCGTTGGCCGTTGTCGTTCGATACGATATGCAGGCTATCCGGTCCGATGACCGGTCTACACATGTCCTCCCTTCCTACCTGAGCCTTCATGTATCCGATGACGATTATGATGTCCCGTAGTGGGCATCCATCGTATGCATGCTCCAGCTGTGCATAGAACGCTTCTTTCTCGTTGTTGGGTCTCCCTTCGTGTGACGTTGACGATGCAATAGCTGAAGAAACGGCCTTTCATCCTTAGCTTGCACATCCTTGCGCCACCCAATCACGCGTTGGCGCATC